>NW_027223723.1:89096-340595 GCF_029378745.1 Bos indicus
TGGTTCCACATTCCGAAGGACCCCGATTTCCCGGTCCCCTCTTGATAAGAACCCGATGCCCGGACACCTCTTCGAACTCCACCCTGTGAATGAAGTCAACACGAAGGGGCAGTGACTCGCCCGTGCATCGTCGGGAAAAGACCCCCAGGTTCCAAATACCGCTCGACAAGTGGCCTGTCTCCCCGGGAACACCTCGAGAGGCAAGCGGAGTTCCATGCCTCAACCCAAGACGAGGCCTGACTCTCCTGTCCCAAGTCTGCAGGGACCTTGCGATCGGAGTCTGAAGTCAGAGGAACCCTGAGGTTCCTGCCTCAACTGGAGATGAGGCCCTCTTCCAATGCACCAAACCCAGTGGAGTGCCGAGAGGCCCCTCCCACCTCCAGTTTCCCTGACTTCTCAGAGCCACCATGAGAAGCCCCCTGAGGTCACCTGCACAAGTCGAGGGACCCCAGGGTGTCCTGCCTCAACCCGAGAAAGACCTCGAGAGACCTTCTTCAACACGTCTCGAGGCCAGATTCCCCTACTATGACTTGAGAGTAAAGACGCGCTCCCCCTCGCCATTCGCATGGAGACCCGACTTCCTTGCCGCCCCACGAGAGGCTCACTGACCTCGCCGTCGTACCTCGCGAGAAACCGCACACTGGGGCCGCCGCTCGAGAACAACCCCGAGCCTCCCCCGTCATCGCGACTTGAGGGCCTTCGTCTCCTGTATGGCCTAGAGACCAGTCTCTCGACCTCTCTCCAAACGCCTCAGGAGGCTTGACTCCCTTTAGTCCACCCAGTGAGCTCCAAGAGATACCCGTCGCGACTCAAGAGCAGAGCGGGGTTCTTTGCTTCCACTCGAGATGGATGCCTGTCTCCCCGGGTGCGTCTGGAATGCAACCCCGAGATCCCTTTCGCCCCTGGAGAGGAACATTGGCTTCTGGACACAAGCCTAGATGAGGTCTATTGGCCCTGCAGTCACTCGAGAGCAATCCCCAGCTTTCCTTCGCAACTCGAATGGAAGATTGGACTTCCCTGGGCCAACACAAGAGGCATCCTGAGTTCCCCATCGTAACTCGAGAATCCCGCTGCAACTCGAGAAAATCCACGTGGTTCCCCGGTCATCGCAAGATGAAGCCCTTTCCCGCTACAGTGTCTCAGGAGAAGTCCCACGTTAGGTATTGGAGGTCGAAACGGTACTTGGCACCCTTGATGCGACCCACAAAGTGCCCCGACATCCCGGTCTCCCTCAAGAGGAACACCGAGGTTTTCCCGAACCACTTCCTCTGAGCCCCTTCTGCCCTCCTGATCTCGACAGGAGGGTCGACTCCGCTGCTTTGTCTGGAAGGGGTTCCCGACCTTCCGGTCGCACCTCAGGATGAGGCCGGTCTCACGACGACATTCCAGACGTAGCCTCGTGGGTGCTTCCACATTGTGAAGGACCCCGATTTCCCGGTCCCCTCTTGATAAGAACCCGATGCCCGGACACCTCTCCGAACTCCACCCTGTGAATGAAGTCAACACGAAGGGGCAGTCACTCGTCCATGTATCGTCCGGAAAAACCCCCAGGTTCCAAATACAGCTCGACAAGTGGCCTCTCTCCCCGGGGAGACCTCGAGAGATAAGCGGAGTTCCATGCCACAACCCAAGACGAGGCCTGACTCTCCTGTTCCCAGTCTGCAGGGACCCTGCGATCAGAGTCTGAAATCAGAGGAACCCGGACGTTCCTGCCTCACCTGGAGATGAGGCCCTCTTCCAATGCACCAAACCCAGTGGAGTGCCGAGAGGCCCCTCCCACCTCCAGTTTCCCTGACTTCTCAGAGCCACCATGAGAAGCCCCCTGAGGTCACCTGCACAAGTCGAGGGACCCCAGGGTGTCCTGCCTCAACCCGAGAAAGACCTCGAGAGACCTTCTTCAACACGTCTCGAGGCCAGATTCCCCTACTGCCGTGAGCCGGCATATTGCATATTGAGTGCATATTGCATATTGCATATTGAGTGCAGCACTTTCCACAGCATCATCTTTCAGGATCTGGAATAGCTCCACTGGAATTCTATCACTGCTGGGAGCCAGTGAGGAACTCCGCCCATGACAAAGGTCATGAGGAAGGAGGCTCGGCATACGCAAAGGCGGGATCGAGCTTCAGGAGTCCCCCTGGAAATTCTCGAGCATATACCCCCAAAACCAGAGTCTGCCTACTTTCTGCTTGTGCTTTCACCTAAACCTCTGACTTTACGGGGGGCTCTCCCCCACTACCTCTCTCTGAAAAAAGAGTTAGCTTACAGTTCCAGTTAATAATTCCTGGGTGTGACAGTGTTTAACCTACAAACTCCTTTGGAAATCCTCTAGCCTGCCTGAATAGGTTTTTCCGGCCACATGGGATCGTTCAGAGCCTCCCAACTGTGAGAGGCAGGAGATGTTCTAAACTGTCTAAACACAGATTCTTTTGAGTAGTTACAAGATTGATTAGAAATTGTATTGGTGAATGGTTTTTCACTTGTTGGGCCATTGTTTGCTGCTAAGTTTCCATATCCCTTACCTGCTGTGTCCCTGGCAGTGTATTGATTAATATAATTGGTGTAAGTAGTAGCTTTAATGTTTGTAACCTGGGACCCTTGAGTTAATTCTTTTTCTTGTTATAGCCCACCACACCTTTGCTCTGTAGGAATGCAACTTTATCTAATGCTTTTTTGGAGGGTGGCTCCTGACCAACCACCTTTAGAGAAAAATAAGTTTTCTGAAGAAAAGGTCTTAAAATGTTAACAGGCCTCCGGGCCAGAAGATGATGCAAATCACCTAAGCTTTTGCATATGATAAGTTTGCAGGAAGAAAGCCTGGTTTGCTGCAAGACTCGACCCCTTCCCCCATTATCCTCTATGCATAACTTAAGGTATAAAAACTACTTTGAAAAATAAAGTGCGGGCCTTGTTCACCGAAACTTGGTCTCACCATGTCGTTCTTTCTCTTACCTTCTGGCTGAATTATTCAGCCTCTTTTCTCCACTGAATTTCCTCACTGAGCTATCCTCATTCTATTACTCTTTATATCCTTAATTAACATTTAATTAAGCAGTGGTTTCCTGATCTTCGCCTACGCCGTCTCTCCTTCGAATACCCTGGATCAGCCGGGGCTGGTCCCCGGCACCCTACCATGGCTCGAGAGCAATGAGGCGCTCGCCCTCGCCACTCGCATGGAGACCCGACTTCCCTGGCGCCCCACGAGAGGCTCACTGACCTCGCCGTCGTACCTCGTGAGAAAGCGCACACTGGGGCCGCCGCTCGAGAACAACCCCAAGACTCCCCCGGCATCGCGAGATGAGGGCCTTCGTCTCCTGCATGGCCTAGAGACCAATCTCGCGACCTCTCTCCAAACGCCTCAGGAGGCTTGACTCGCTTTAGTCCACCCAGTGAGCTCCAAGAGATACCCGTCGCGACTCGAGAGCAGAGCGGGGTTCTTTGCTTCCACTCGAGATGGAGGCCTGTCTCCCCGGGTGTGTCTGGAATGCAACCCCGAGATCCCTGTCGCCCCTGGAGAGGAACACTGGCTTCTGGACACAAGCCTAGATGAGGTCTATTGGCCCTGCAGTCACTCGAGAGAAATCCCCAGCTTTCCTTCGCAACTCGAATGGAAGATTGGACTTCCCTGGGCCTACACAAGAGGCATCCTGAATTCCCCGTCGTAATTCGAGAATCCTGCTACACCTCGAGAAAAACCACGTGGTTCCCCCGTCATCGCAAGATGTAGCCCTGTGCCGCTACAGCGTCTCAGGAGAAGTCCCACTTTAGGAATTGGAGGTCGAAACGGTACTTGTCACCCTTGATGCGACCCACAAAGTGCCCCGACATCCCGGTCTCCCTCGAGAGGAACACCGAAGTTTTCCGGCAACACTTCCTCGGAGCCTCTTCTACCCTCCTGATCTGGACAGGAGGGTCGACTCCCCTGCTTTGTCTGGAAGGGGTTCCCGACCTTCCGGTCGCACCTCAGGATGAGGCCGGTCTCACGACGACATTCCAGACGTGGCCTCGTGGGTGGTTCCACATTCCGAAGGACCCCGATTTCCCGGTCCCCTCTTGATAAGAACCCGATGCCCGGACACCTCTTCGAACTCCACCCTGTGAATGAAGTCAACACGAAGGGGCAGTGACTCGCCCGTGCATCGTCGGGAAAAGACCCCCAGGTTCCAAATACCGCTCGACAAGTGGCCTGTCTCCCCGGGAACACCTCGAGAGGCAAGCGGAGTTCCATGCCTCAACCCAAGACGAGGCCTGACTCTCCTGTCCCAAGTCTGCAGGGACCTTGCGATCGGAGTCTGAAGTCAGAGGAACCCTGAGGTTCCTGCCTCAACTGGAGATGAGGCCCTCTTCCAATGCACCAAACCCAGTGGAGTGCCGAGAGGCCCCTCCCACCTCCAGTTTCCCTGACTTCTCAGAGCCACCATGAGAAGCCCCCTGAGGTCACCTGCACAAGTCGAGGGACCCCAGGGTGTCCTGCCTCAACCCGAGAAAGACCTCGAGAGACCTTCTTCAACACGTCTCGAGGCCAGATTCCCCTACTATGACTTGAGAGTAAAGACGCGCTCCCCCTCGCCATTCGCATGGAGACCCGACTTCCTTGCCGCCCCACGAGAGGCTCACTGACCTCGCCGTCGTACCTCGCGAGAAACCGCACACTGGGGCCGCCGCTCGAGAACAACCCCGAGCCTCCCCCGTCATCGCGACTTGAGGGCCTTCGTCTCCTGTATGGCCTAGAGACCAGTCTCTCGACCTCTCTCCAAACGCCTCAGGAGGCTTGACTCCCTTTAGTCCACCCAGTGAGCTCCAAGAGATACCCGTCGCGACTCGAGAGCAGAGCGGGGTTCTTTGCTTCCACTCGAGATGGATGCCTGTCTCCCCGGGTGCGTCTGGAATGCAACCCCGAGATCCCTTTCGCCCCTGGAGAGGAACATTGGCTTCTGGACACAAGCCTAGATGAGGTCTATTGGCCCTGCAGTCACTCGAGAGCAATCCCCAGCTTTCCTTCGCAACTCGAATGGAAGATTGGACTTCCCTGGGCCAACACAAGAGGCATCCTGAATTCCCCGTCGTAACTCGAGAATCCCGCTGCAACTCGAGAAAATCCACGTGGTTCCCCCGTCATCGCAAGATGAAGCCCTTTCCCGCTACAGTGTCTCAGGAGAAGTCCCACGTTAGGTATTGGAGGTCGAAACGGTACTTGGCACCCTTGATGCGACCCACAAAGTGCCCCGACATCCCGGTCTCCCTCAAGAGGAACACCGAGGTTTTCCCGCACCACTTCCTCTGAGCCCCTTCTACCCTCCTGATCTGGACAGGAGGGTCGACTCCCCTGCTTTGTCTGGAAGGGGTTCCCGACCTTCCGGTCGCACCTCAGGATGAGGCCGGTCTCACGACGACATTCCAGACGTGGCCTCGTGGGTGGTTCCACATTCCGAAGGACCCCGATTTCCCGGTCCCCTCTTGATAAGAACCCGATGCCCGGACACCTCTTCGAACTCCACCCTGTGAATGAAGTCAACACGAAGGGGCAGTGACTCGCCCGTGCATCGTCGGGAAAAGACCCCCAGGTTCCAAATACCAGCTCGACAAGTGGCCTGTCTCCCCGGGAACACCTCGAGAGGCAAGCGGAGTTCCATGCCTCAACCCAAGACGAGGCCTGACTCTCCTGTCCCAAGTCTGCAGGGACCTTGCGATCGGAGTCTGAAGTCAGAGGAACCCTGAGGTTCCTGCCTCAACTGGAGATGAGGCCCTCTTCCAATGCACCAAACCCAGTGGAGTGCCGAGAGGCCCCTCCCACCTCCAGTTTCCCTGACTTCTCAGAGCCACCATGAGAAGCCCCCTGAGGTCACCTGCACAAGTCGAGGGACCCCAGGGTGTCCTGCCTCAACCCGAGAAAGACCTCGAGAGACCTTCTTCAACACGTCTCGAGGCCAGATTCCCCTACTGCCGTGAGCCGGCATATTGCATATTGAGTGCATATTGCATATTGCATATTGAGTGCAGCACTTTCCACAGCATCATCTTTCAGGATCTGGAATAGCTCCACTGGAATTCTATCACTGCTGGGAGCCAGTGAGGAACTCCGCCCATGACAAAGGTCATGAGGAAGGAGGCTCGGCATACGCAAAGGCGGGATCGAGCTTCAGGAGTCCCCCTGGAAATTCTCGAGCATATACCCCCAAAACCAGAGTCTGCCTACTTTCTGCTTGTGCTTTCACCTAAACCTCTGACTTTACGGGGGGCTCTCCCCCACTACCTCTCTCTGAAAAAAGAGTTAGCTTACAGTTCCAGTTAATAATTCCTGGGTGTGACAGTGTTTAACCTACAAACTCCTTTGGAAATCCTCTAGCCTGCCTGAATAGGTTTTTCCGGCCACATGGGATCGTTCAGAGCCTCCCAACTGTGAGAGGCAGGAGATGTTCTAAACTGTCTAAACACAGATTCTTTTGAGTAGTTACAAGATTGATTAGAAATTGTATTGGTGAATGGTTTTTCACTTGTTGGGCCATTGTTTGCTGCTAAGTTTCCATATCCCTTACCTGCTGTGTCCCTGGCAGTGTATTGATTAATATAATTGGTGTAAGTAGTAGCTTTAATGTTTGTAACCTGGGACCCTTGAGTTAATTCTTTTTCTTGTTATAGCCCACCACACCTTTGCTCTGTAGGAATGCAACTTTATCTAATGCTTTTTTGGAGGGTGGCTCCTGACCAACCACCTTTAGAGAAAAATAAGTTTTCTGAAGAAAAGGTCTTAAAATGTTAACAGGCCTCCGGGCCAGAAGATGATGCAAATCACCTAAGCTTTTGCATATGATAAGTTTGCAGGAAGAAAGCCTGGTTTGCTGCAAGACTCGACCCCTTCCCCCATTATCCTCTATGCATAACTTAAGGTATAAAAACTACTTTGAAAAATAAAGTGCGGGCCTTGTTCACCGAAACTTGGTCTCACCATGTCGTTCTTTCTCTTACCTTCTGGCTGAATTATTCAGCCTCTTTTCTCCACTGAATTTCCTCACTGAGCTATCCTCATTCTATTACTCTTTATATCCTTAATTAACATTTAATTAAGCAGTGGTTTCCTGATCTTCGCCTACGCCGTCTCTCCTTCGAATACCCTGGATCAGCCGGGGCTGGTCCCCGGCACCCTACCATGGCTCGAGAGCAATGAGGCGCTCGCCCTCGCCACTCGCATGGAGACCCGACTTCCCTGGCGCCCCACGAGAGGCTCACTGACCTCGCCGTCGTACCTCGTGAGAAAGCGCACACTGGGGCCGCCGCTCGAGAACAACCCCAAGACTCCCCCGGCATCGCGAGATGAGGGCCTTCGTCTCCTGCATGGCCTAGAGACCAATCTCGCGACCTCTCTCCAAACGCCTCAGGAGGCTTGACTCGCTTTAGTCCACCCAGTGAGCTCCAAGAGATACCCGTCGCGACTCGAGAGCAGAGCGGGGTTCTTTGCTTCCACTCGAGATGGAGGCCTGTCTCCCCGGGTGTGTCTGGAATGCAACCCCGAGATCCCTGTCGCCCCTGGAGAGGAACACTGGCTTCTGGACACAAGCCTAGATGAGGTCTATTGGCCCTGCAGTCACTCGAGAGAAATCCCCAGCTTTCCTTCGCAACTCGAATGGAAGATTGGACTTCCCTGGGCCTACACAAGAGGCATCCTGAATTCCCCGTCGTAATTCGAGAATCCTGCTACACCTCGAGAAAAACCACGTGGTTCCCCCGTCATCGCAAGATGTAGCCCTGTGCCGCTACAGCGTCTCAGGAGAAGTCCCACTTTAGGAATTGGAGGTCGAAACGGTACTTGTCACCCTTGATGCGACCCACAAAGTGCCCCGACATCCCGGTCTCCCTCGAGAGGAACACCGAAGTTTTCCGGCAACACTTCCTCGGAGCCTCTTCTACCCTCCTGATCTGGACAGGAGGGTCGACTCCCCTGCTTTGTCTGGAAGGGGTTCCCGACCTTCCGGTCGCACCTCAGGATGAGGCCGGTCTCACGACGACATTCCAGACGTGGCCTCGTGGGTGGTTCCACATTCCGAAGGACCCCGATTTCCCGGTCCCCTCTTGATAAGAACCCGATGCCCGGACACCTCTTCGAACTCCACCCTGTGAATGAAGTCAACACGAAGGGGCAGTGACTCGCCCGTGCATCGTCGGGAAAAGACCCCCAGGTTCCAAATACCGCTCGACAAGTGGCCTGTCTCCCCGGGAACACCTCGAGAGGCAAGCGGAGTTCCATGCCTCAACCCAAGACGAGGCCTGACTCTCCTGTCCCAAGTCTGCAGGGACCTTGCGATCGGAGTCTGAAGTCAGAGGAACCCTGAGGTTCCTGCCTCAACTGGAGATGAGGCCCTCTTCCAATGCACCAAACCCAGTGGAGTGCCGAGAGGCCCCTCCCACCTCCAGTTTCCCTGACTTCTCAGAGCCACCATGAGAAGCCCCCTGAGGTCACCTGCACAAGTCGAGGGACCCCAGGGTGTCCTGCCTCAACCCGAGAAAGACCTCGAGAGACCTTCTTCAACACGTCTCGAGGCCAGATTCCCCTACTATGACTTGAGAGTAAAGACGCGCTCCCCCTCGCCATTCGCATGGAGACCCGACTTCCTTGCCGCCCCACGAGAGGCTCACTGACCTCGCCGTCGTACCTCGCGAGAAACCGCACACTGGGGCCGCCGCTCGAGAACAACCCCGAGCCTCCCCCGTCATCGCGACTTGAGGGCCTTCGTCTCCTGTATGGCCTAGAGACCAGTCTCTCGACCTCTCTCCAAACGCCTCAGGAGGCTTGACTCCCTTTAGTCCACCCAGTGAGCTCCAAGAGATACCCGTCGCGACTCGAGAGCAGAGCGGGGTTCTTTGCTTCCACTCGAGATGGATGCCTGTCTCCCCGGGTGCGTCTGGAATGCAACCCCGAGATCCCTTTCGCCCCTGGAGAGGAACATTGGCTTCTGGACACAAGCCTAGATGAGGTCTATTGGCCCTGCAGTCACTCGAGAGCAATCCCCAGCTTTCCTTCGCAACTCGAATGGAAGATTGGACTTCCCTGGGCCAACACAAGAGGCATCCTGAGTTCCCCATCGTAACTCGAGAATCCCGCTGCAACTCGAGAAAATCCACGTGGTTCCCCGGTCATCGCAAGATGAAGCCCTTTCCCGCTACAGTGTCTCAGGAGAAGTCCCACGTTAGGTATTGGAGGTCGAAACGGTACTTGGCACCCTTGATGCGACCCACAAAGTGCCCCGACATCCCGGTCTCCCTCAAGAGGAACACCGAGGTTTTCCCGAACCACTTCCTCTGAGCCCCTTCTGCCCTCCTGATCTCGACAGGAGGGTCGACTCCGCTGCTTTGTCTGGAAGGGGTTCCCGACCTTCCGGTCGCACCTCAGGATGAGGCCGGTCTCACGACGACATTCCAGACGTAGGCCTCGTGGGTGCTTCCACATTGTGAAGGACCCCGATTTCCCGGTCCCCTCTTGATAAGAACCCGATGCCCGGACACCTCTCCGAACTCCACCCTGTGAATGAAGTCAACACGAAGGGGCAGTCACTCGTCCATGTATCGTCCGGAAAAACCCCCAGGTTCCAAATACAGCTCGACAAGTGGCCTCTCTCCCCGGGGAGACCTCGAGAGATAAGCGGAGTTCCATGCCACAACCCAAGACGAGGCCTGACTCTCCTGTTCCCAGTCTGCAGGGACCCTGCGATCAGAGTCTGAAGTCAGAGGAACCCTGACGTTCCTGCCTCACCTGGAGATGAGGCCCTCTTCCAATGCACCAAACCCAGTGGAGTGCCGAGAGGCCCCTCCCACCTCCAGTTTCCCTGACTTCTCAGAGCCACCATGAGAAGCCCCCTGAGGTCACCTGCACAAGTCGAGGGACCCCAGGGTGTCCTGCCTCAACCCGAGAAAGACCTCGAGAGACCTTCTTCAACACGTCTCGAGGCCAGATTCCCCTACTGCCGTGAGCCGGCATATTGCATATTGAGTGCATATTGCATATTGCATATTGAGTGCAGCACTTTCCACAGCATCATCTTTCAGGATCTGGAATAGCTCCACTGGAATTCTATCACTGCTGGGAGCCAGTGAGGAACTCCGCCCATGACAAAGGTCATGAGGAAGGAGGCTCGGCATACGCAAAGGCGGGATCGAGCTTCAGGAGTCCCCCTGGAAATTCTCGAGCATATACCCCCAAAACCAGAGTCTGCCTACTTTCTGCTTGTGCTTTCACCTAAACCTCTGACTTTACGGGGGGCTCTCCCCCACTACCTCTCTCTGAAAAAAGAGTTAGCTTACAGTTCCAGTTAATAATTCCTGGGTGTGACAGTGTTTAACCTACAAACTCCTTTGGAAATCCTCTAGCCTGCCTGAATAGGTTTTTCCGGCCACATGGGATCGTTCAGAGCCTCCCAACTGTGAGAGGCAGGAGATGTTCTAAACTGTCTAAACACAGATTCTTTTGAGTAGTTACAAGATTGATTAGAAATTGTATTGGTGAATGGTTTTTCACTTGTTGGGCCATTGTTTGCTGCTAAGTTTCCATATCCCTTACCTGCTGTGTCCCTGGCAGTGTATTGATTAATATAATTGGTGTAAGTAGTAGCTTTAATGTTTGTAACCTGGGACCCTTGAGTTAATTCTTTTTCTTGTTATAGCCCACCACACCTTTGCTCTGTAGGAATGCAACTTTATCTAATGCTTTTTTGGAGGGTGGCTCCTGACCAACCACCTTTAGAGAAAAATAAGTTTTCTGAAGAAAAGGTCTTAAAATGTTAACAGGCCTCCGGGCCAGAAGATGATGCAAATCACCTAAGCTTTTGCATATGATAAGTTTGCAGGAAGAAAGCCTGGTTTGCTGCAAGACTCGACCCCTTCCCCCATTATCCTCTATGCATAACTTAAGGTATAAAAACTACTTTGAAAAATAAAGTGCGGGCCTTGTTCACCGAAACTTGGTCTCACCATGTCGTTCTTTCTCTTACCTTCTGGCTGAATTATTCAGCCTCTTTTCTCCACTGAATTTCCTCACTGAGCTATCCTCATTCTATTACTCTTTATATCCTTAATTAACATTTAATTAAGCAGTGGTTTCCTGATCTTCGCCTACGCCGTCTCTCCTTCGAATACCCTGGATCAGCCGGGGCTGGTCCCCGGCACCCTACCATGGCTCGAGAGCAATGAGGCGCTCGCCCTCGCCACTCGCATGGAGACCCGACTTCCCTGGCGCCCCACGAGAGGCTCACTGACCTCGCCGTCGTACCTCGTGAGAAAGCGCACACTGGGGCCGCCGCTCGAGAACAACCCCAAGACTCCCCCGGCATCGCGAGATGAGGGCCTTCGTCTCCTGCATGGCCTAGAGACCAATCTCGCGACCTCTCTCCAAACGCCTCAGGAGGCTTGACTCGCTTTAGTCCACCCAGTGAGCTCCAAGAGATACCCGTCGCGACTCGAGAGCAGAGCGGGGTTCTTTGCTTCCACTCGAGATGGAGGCCTGTCTCCCCGGGTGTGTCTGGAATGCAACCCCGAGATCCCTGTCGCCCCTGGAGAGGAACACTGGCTTCTGGACACAAGCCTAGATGAGGTCTATTGGCCCTGCAGTCACTCGAGAGAAATCCCCAGCTTTCCTTCGCAACTCGAATGGAAGATTGGACTTCCCTGGGCCTACACAAGAGGCATCCTGAATTCCCCGTCGTAATTCGAGAATCCTGCTACACCTCGAGAAAAACCACGTGGTTCCCCCGTCATCGCAAGATGTAGCCCTGTGCCGCTACAGCGTCTCAGGAGAAGTCCCACTTTAGGAATTGGAGGTCGAAACGGTACTTGTCACCCTTGATGCGACCCACAAAGTGCCCCGACATCCCGGTCTCCCTCGAGAGGAACACCGAAGTTTTCCGGCAACACTTCCTCGGAGCCTCTTCTACCCTCCTGATCTGGACAGGAGGGTCGACTCCCCTGCTTTGTCTGGAAGGGGTTCCCGACCTTCCGGTCGCACCTCAGGATGAGGCCGGTCTCACGACGACATTCCAGACGTGGCCTCGTGGGTGGTTCCACATTCCGAAGGACCCCGATTTCCCGGTCCCCTCTTGATAAGAACCCGATGCCCGGACACCTCTTCGAACTCCACCCTGTGAATGAAGTCAACACGAAGGGGCAGTGACTCGCCCGTGCATCGTCGGGAAAAGACCCCCAGGTTCCAAATACCGCTCGACAAGTGGCCTGTCTCCCCGGGAACACCTCGAGAGGCAAGCGGAGTTCCATGCCTCAACCCAAGACGAGGCCTGACTCTCCTGTCCCAAGTCTGCAGGGACCTTGCGATCGGAGTCTGAAGTCAGAGGAACCCTGAGGTTCCTGCCTCAACTGGAGATGAGGCCCTCTTCCAATGCACCAAACCCAGTGGAGTGCCGAGAGGCCCCTCCCACCTCCAGTTTCCCTGACTTCTCAGAGCCACCATGAGAAGCCCCCTGAGGTCACCTGCACAAGTCGAGGGACCCCAGGGTGTCCTGCCTCAACCCGAGAAAGACCTCGAGAGACCTTCTTCAACACGTCTCGAGGCCAGATTCCCCTACTATGACTTGAGAGTAAAGACGCGCTCCCCCTCGCCATTCGCATGGAGACCCGACTTCCTTGCCGCCCCACGAGAGGCTCACTGACCTCGCCGTCGTACCTCGCGAGAAACCGCACACTGGGGCCGCCGCTCGAGAACAACCCCGAGCCTCCCCCGTCATCGCGACTTGAGGGCCTTCGTCTCCTGTATGGCCTAGAGACCAGTCTCTCGACCTCTCTCCAAACGCCTCAGGAGGCTTGACTCCCTTTAGTCCACCCAGTGAGCTCCAAGAGATACCCGTCGCGACTCGAGAGCAGAGCGGGGTTCTTTGCTTCCACTCGAGATGGATGCCTGTCTCCCCGGGTGCGTCTGGAATGCAACCCCGAGATCCCTTTCGCCCCTGGAGAGGAACATTGGCTTCTGGACACAAGCCTAGATGAGGTCTATTGGCCCTGCAGTCACTCGAGAGCAATCCCCAGCTTTCCTTCGCAACTCGAATGGAAGATTGGACTTCCCTGGGCCAACACAAGAGGCATCCTGAATTCCCCGTCGTAACTCGAGAATCCCGCTGCAACTCGAGAAAATCCACGTGGTTCCCCCGTCATCGCAAGATGAAGCCCTTTCCCGCTACAGTGTCTCAGGAGAAGTCCCACGTTAGGTATTGGAGGTCGAAACGGTACTTGGCACCCTTGATGCGACCCACAAAGTGCCCCGACATCCCGGTCTCCCTCAAGAGGAACACCGAGGTTTTCCCGCACCACTTCCTCTGAGCCCCTTCTACCCTCCTGATCTGGACAGGAGGGTCGACTCCCCTGCTTTGTCTGGAAGGGGTTCCCGACCTTCCGGTCGCACCTCAGGATGAGGCCGGTCTCACGACGACATTCCAGACGTGGCCTCGTGGGTGGTTCCACATTCCGAAGGACCCCGATTTCCCGGTCCCCTCTTGATAAGAACCCGATGCCCGGACACCTCTTCGAACTCCACCCTGTGAATGAAGTCAACACGAAGGGGCAGTGACTCGCCCGTGCATCGTCGGGAAAAGACCCCCAGGTTCCAAATACCGCTCGACAAGTGGCCTGTCTCCCCGGGAACACCTCGAGAGGCAAGCGGAGTTCCATGCCTCAACCCAAGACGAGGCCTGACTCTCCTGTCCCAAGTCTGCAGGGACCTTGCGATCGGAGTCTGAAGTCAGAGGAACCCTGAGGTTCCTGCCTCAACTGGAGATGAGGCCCTCTTCCAATGCACCAAACCCAGTGGAGTGCCGAGAGGCCCCTCCCACCTCCAGTTTCCCTGACTTCTCAGAGCCACCATGAGAAGCCCCCTGAGGTCACCTGCACAAGTCGAGGGACCCCAGGGTGTCCTGCCTCAACCCGAGAAAGACCTCGAGAGACCTTCTTCAACACGTCTCGAGGCCAGATTCCCCTACTATGACTTGAGAGTAAAGACGCGCTCCCCCTCGCCATTCGCATGGAGACCCGACTTCCTTGCCGCCCCACGAGAGGCTCACTGACCTCGCCGTCGTACCTCGCGAGAAACCGCACACTGGGGCCGCCGCTCGAGAACAACCCCGAGCCTCCCCCGTCATCGCGACTTGAGGGCCTTCGTCTCCTGTATGGCCTAGAGACCAGTCTCTCGACCTCTCTCCAAACGCCTCAGGAGGCTTGACTCCCTTTAGTCCACCCAGTGAGCTCCAAGAGATACCCGTCGCGACTCGAGAGCAGAGCGGGGTTCTTTGCTTCCACTCGAGATGGATGCCTGTCTCCCCGGGTGCGTCTGGAATGCAACCCCGAGATCCCTTTCGCCCCTGGAGAGGAACATTGGCTTCTGGACACAAGCCTAGATGAGGTCTATTGGCCCTGCAGTCACTCGAGAGCAATCCCCAGCTTTCCTTCGCAACTCGAATGGAAGATTGGACTTCCCTGGGCCAACACAAGAGGCATCCTGAATTCCCCGTCGTAACTCGAGAATCCCGCTGCAACTCGAGAAAATCCACGTGGTTCCCCCGTCATCGCAAGATGAAGCCCTTTCCCGCTACAGTGTCTCAGGAGAAGTCCCACGTTAGGTATTGGAGGTCGAAACGGTACTTGGCACCCTTGATGCGACCCACAAAGTGCCCCGACATCCCGGTCTCCCTCAAGAGGAACACCGAGGTTTTCCCGCACCACTTCCTCTGAGCCCCTTCTACCCTCCTGATCTGGACAGGAGGGTCGACTCCCCTGCTTTGTCTGGAAGGGGTTCCCGACCTTCCGGTCGCACCTCAGGATGAGGCCGGTCTCACGACGACATTCCAGACGTGGCCTCGTGGGTGGTTCCACATTCCGAAGGACCCCGATTTCCCGGTCCCCTCTTGATAAGAACCCGATGCCCGGACACCTCTTCGAACTCCACCCTGTGAATGAAGTCAACACGAAGGGGCAGTGACTCGCCCGTGCATCGTCGGGAAAAGACCCCCAGGTTCCAAATACCGCTCGACAAGTGGCCTGTCTCCCCGGGAACACCTCGAGAGGCAAGCGGAGTTCCATGCCTCAACCCAAGACGAGGCCTGACTCTCCTGTCCCAAGTCTGCAGGGACCTTGCGATCGGAGTCTGAAGTCAGAGGAACCCTGAGGTTCCTGCCTCAACTGGAGATGAGGCCCTCTTCCAATGCACCAAACCCAGTGGAGTGCCGAGAGGCCCCTCCCACCTCCAGTTTCCCTGACTTCTCAGAGCCACCATGAGAAGCCCCCTGAGGTCACCTGCACAAGTCGAGGGACCCCAGGGTGTCCTGCCTCAACCCGAGAAAGACCTCGAGAGACCTTCTTCAACACGTCTCGAGGCCAGATTCCCCTACTGCCGTGAGCCGGCATATTGCATATTGAGTGCATATTGCATATTGCATATTGAGTGCAGCACTTTCCACAGCATCCTCTTTCAGGATCTGGAATAGCTCCACTGGAATTCTATCACTGCTGGGAGCCAGTGAGGAACTCCGCCCATGACAAAGGTCATGAGGAAGGAGGCTCGGCATACGCAAAGGCGGGATCGAGCTTCAGGAGTCCCCCTGGAAATTCTCGAGCATATACCCCCAAAACCAGAGTCTGCCTACTTTCTGCTTGTGCTTTCACCTAAACCTCTGACTTTACGGGGGGCTCTCCCCCACTACCTCTCTCTGAAAAAAGAGTTAGCTTACAGTTCCAGTTAATAATTCCTGGGTGTGACAGTGTTTAACCTACAAACTCCTTTGGAAATCCTCTAGCCTGCCTGAATAGGTTTTTCCGGCCACATGGGATCGTTCAGAGCCTCCCAACTGTGAGAGGCAGGAGATGTTCTAAACTGTCTAAACACAGATTCTTTTGAGTAGTTACAAGATTGATTAGAAATTGTATTGGTGAATGGTTTTTCACTTGTTGGGCCATTGTTTGCTGCTAAGTTTCCATATCCCTTACCTGCTGTGTCCCTGGCAGTGTATTGATTAATATAATTGGTGTAAGTAGTAGCTTTAATGTTTGTAACCTGGGACCCTTGAGTTAATTCTTTTTCTTGTTATAGCCCACCACACCTTTGCTCTGTAGGAATGCAACTTTATCTAATGCTTTTTTGGAGGGTGGCTCCTGACCAACCACCTTTAGAGAAAAATAAGTTTTCTGAAGAAAAGGTCTTAAAATGTTAACAGGCCTCCGGGCCAGAAGATGATGCAAATCACCTAAGCTTTTGCATATGATAAGTTTGCAGGAAGAAAGCCTGGTTTGCTGCAAGACTCGACCCCTTCCCCCATTATCCTCTATGCATAACTTAAGGTATAAAAACTACTTTGAAAAATAAAGTGCGGGCCTTGTTCACCGAAACTTGGTCTCACCATGTCGTTCTTTCTCTTACCTTCTGGCTGAATTATTCAGCCTCTTTTCTCCACTGAATTTCCTCACTGAGCTATCCTCATTCTATTACTCTTTATATCCTTAATTAACATTTAATTAAGCAGTGGTTTCCTGATCTTCGCCTACGCCGTCTCTCCTTCGAATACCCTGGATCAGCCGGGGCTGGTCCCCGGCACCCTACCATGGCTCGAGAGCAATGAGGCGCTCGCCCTCGCCACTCGCATGGAGACCCGACTTCCCTGGCGCCCCACGAGAGGCTCACTGACCTCGCCGTCGTACCTCGTGAGAAAGCGCACACTGGGGCCGCCGCTCGAGAACAACCCCAAGACTCCCCCGGCATCGCGAGATGAGGGCCTTCGTCTCCTGCATGGCCTAGAGACCAATCTCGCGACCTCTCTCCAAACGCCTCAGGAGGCTTGACTCGCTTTAGTCCACCCAGTGAGCTCCAAGAGATACCCGTCGCGACTCGAGAGCAGAGCGGGGTTCTTTGCTTCCACTCGAGATGGAGGCCTGTCTCCCCGGGTGTGTCTGGAATGCAACCCCGAGATCCCTGTCGCCCCTGGAGAGGAACACTGGCTTCTGGACACAAGCCTAGATGAGGTCTATTGGCCCTGCAGTCACTCGAGAGAAATCCCCAGCTTTCCTTCGCAACTCGAATGGAAGATTGGACTTCCCTGGGCCTACACAAGAGGCATCCTGAATTCCCCGTCGTAATTCGAGAATCCTGCTACACCTCGAGAAAAACCACGTGGTTCCCCCGTCATCGCAAGATGTAGCCCTGTGCCGCTACAGCGTCTCAGGAGAAGTCCCACTTTAGGAATTGGAGGTCGAAACGGTACTTGTCACCCTTGATGCGACCCACAAAGTGCCCCGACATCCCGGTCTCCCTCGAGAGGAACACCGAAGTTTTCCGGCAACACTTCCTCGGAGCCTCTTCTACCCTCCTGATCTGGACAGGAGGGTCGACTCCCCTGCTTTGTCTGGAAGGGGTTCCCGACCTTCCGGTCGCACCTCAGGATGAGGCCGGTCTCACGACGACATTCCAGACGTGGCCTCGTGGGTGGTTCCACATTCCGAAGGACCCCGATTTCCCGGTCCCCTCTTGATAAGAACCCGATGCCCGGACACCTCTTCGAACTCCACCCTGTGAATGAAGTCAACACGAAGGGGCAGTGACTCGCCCGTGCATCGTCGGGAAAAGACCCCCAGGTTCCAAATACCGCTCGACAAGTGGCCTGTCTCCCCGGGAACACCTCGAGAGGCAAGCGGAGTTCCATGCCTCAACCCAAGACGAGGCCTGACTCTCCTGTCCCAAGTCTGCAGGGACCTTGCGATCGGAGTCTGAAGTCAGAGGAACCCTGAGGTTCCTGCCTCAACTGGAGATGAGGCCCTCTTCCAATGCACCAAACCCAGTGGAGTGCCGAGAGGCCCCTCCCACCTCCAGTTTCCCTGACTTCTCAGAGCCACCATGAGAAGCCCCCTGAGGTCACCTGCACAAGTCGAGGGACCCCAGGGTGTCCTGCCTCAACCCGAGAAAGACCTCGAGAGACCTTCTTCAACACGTCTCGAGGCCAGATTCCCCTACTATGACTTGAGAGTAAAGACGCGCTCCCCCTCGCCATTCGCATGGAGACCCGACTTCCTTGCCGCCCCACGAGAGGCTCACTGACCTCGCCGTCGTACCTCGCGAGAAACCGCACACTGGGGCCGCCGCTCGAGAACAACCCCGAGCCTCCCCCGTCATCGCGACTTGAGGGCCTTCGTCTCCTGTATGGCCTAGAGACCAGTCTCTCGACCTCTCTCCAAACGCCTCAGGAGGCTTGACTCCCTTTAGTCCACCCAGTGAGCTCCAAGAGATACCCGTCGCGACTCGAGAGCAGAGCGGGGTTCTTTGCTTCCACTCGAGATGGATGCCTGTCTCCCCGGGTGCGTCTGGAATGCAACCCCGAGATCCCTTTCGCCCCTGGAGAGGAACATTGGCTTCTGGACACAAGCCTAGATGAGGTCTATTGGCCCTGCAGTCACTCGAGAGCAATCCCCAGCTTTCCTTCGCAACTCGAATGGAAGATTGGACTTCCCTGGGCCAACACAAGAGGCATCCTGAATTCCCCGTCGTAACTCGAGAATCCCGCTGCAACTCGAGAAAATCCACGTGGTTCCCCCGTCATCGCAAGATGAAGCCCTTTCCCGCTACAGTGTCTCAGGAGAAGTCCCACGTTAGGTATTGGAGGTCGAAACGGTACTTGGCACCCTTGATGCGACCCACAAAGTGCCCCGACATCCCGGTCTCCCTCAAGAGGAACACCGAGGTTTTCCCGCACCACTTCCTCTGAGCCCCTTCTACCCTCCTGATCTGGACAGGAGGGTCGACTCCCCTGCTTTGTCTGGAAGGGGTTCCCGACCTTCCGGTCGCACCTCAGGATGAGGCCGGTCTCACGACGACATTCCAGACGTGGCCTCGTGGGTGGTTCCACATTCCGAAGGACCCCGATTTCCCGGTCCCCTCTTGATAAGAACCCGATGCCCGGACACCTCTTCGAACTCCACCCTGTGAATGAAGTCAACACGAAGGGGCAGTGACTCGCCCGTGCATCGTCGGGAAAAGACCCCCAGGTTCCAAATACCGCTCGACAAGTGGCCTGTCTCCCCGGGAACACCTCGAGAGGCAAGCGGAGTTCCATGCCTCAACCCAAGACGAGGCCTGACTCTCCTGTCCCAAGTCTGCAGGGACCTTGCGATCGGAGTCTGAAGTCAGAGGAACCCTGAGGTTCCTGCCTCAACTGGAGATGAGGCCCTCTTCCAATGCACCAAACCCAGTGGAGTGCCGAGAGGCCCCTCCCACCTCCAGTTTCCCTGACTTCTCAGAGCCACCATGAGAAGCCCCCTGAGGTCACCTGCACAAGTCGAGGGACCCCAGGGTGTCCTGCCTCAACCCGAGAAAGACCTCGAGAGACCTTCTTCAACACGTCTCGAGGCCAGATTCCCCTACTATGACTTGAGAGTAAAGACGCGCTCCCCCTCGCCATTCGCATGGAGACCCGACTTCCTTGCCGCCCCACGAGAGGCTCACTGACCTCGCCGTCGTACCTCGCGAGAAACCGCACACTGGGGCCGCCGCTCGAGAACAACCCCGAGCCTCCCCCGTCATCGCGACTTGAGGGCCTTCGTCTCCTGTATGGCCTAGAGACCAGTCTCTCGACCTCTCTCCAAACGCCTCAGGAGGCTTGACTCCCTTTAGTCCACCCAGTGAGCTCCAAGAGATACCCGTCGCGACTCGAGAGCAGAGCGGGGTTCTTTGCTTCCACTCGAGATGGATGCCTGTCTCCCCGGGTGCGTCTGGAATGCAACCCCGAGATCCCTTTCGCCCCTGGAGAGGAACATTGGCTTCTGGACACAAGCCTAGATGAGGTCTATTGGCCCTGCAGTCACTCGAGAGCAATCCCCAGCTTTCCTTCGCAACTCGAATGGAAGATTGGACTTCCCTGGGCCAACACAAGAGGCATCCTGAATTCCCCGTCGTAACTCGAGAATCCCGCTGCAACTCGAGAAAATCCACGTGGTTCCCCGTCATCGCAAGATGAAGCCCTTTCCCGCTACAGTGTCTCAGGAGAAGTCCCACGTTAGGTATTGGAGGTCGAAACGGTACTTGGCACCCTTGATGCGACCCACAAAGTGCCCCGACATCCCGGTCTCCCTCAAGAGGAACACCGAGGTTTTCCGGCACCACTTCCTCTGAGCCCCTTCTACCCTCCTGATCTCGACAGGAGGGTCGACTCCCCTGCTTTGTCTGGAAGGGGTTCCCGACCTTCCGGTCGCACCTCAGGATGAGGCCGGTCTCACGACGACATTCCAGACGTGGCCTCGTGGGTGGCTTCCACATTCGAAGGACCCCGATTTCCCGGTCCCCTCTTAATAAGAACCCGATGCCCGGACACCTCTTCGAACTCCACCCTGTGAATGAAGTCAACACCAAGGGGCAGTGACTCCCCTGTGGGTCGTCCGGAAAAAGCCCCAGGTTCCAAATACAGCTCGACAAGTGGCCTCTCTCCCCGGGAGACCTCGAGAGGAAAGCGGAGTTCCATGCCTCAACCCAAGACGAGGCCTGACTCTCCTGTCCCAAGTCTGCAGGGACCCTGCGATCAGAGTCTGAAGTCAGAGGAACCCTGACGGTTCCTGCCTCACCTGGAGATGAGGCCCTCTTCCAATGCACCAAACCCAGTGGAGTGCCGAGAGGCCCCTCCCACCTCCAGTTTCCCTGACTTCTCAGAGCCACCATGAGAAGCCCCCTGAGGTCACCTGCACAAGTCGAGGGACCCCAGGGTGTCCTGCCTCAACCCGAGAAAGACCTCGAGAGACCTTCTTCAACACGTCTCGAGGCCAGATTCCCCTACTGCCGTGAGCCGGCATATTGCATATTGAGTGCATATTGCATATTGCATATTGAGTGCAGCACTTTCCACAGCATCCTCTTTCAGGATCTGGAATAGCTCCACTGGAATTCTATCACTGCTGGGAGCCAGTGAGGAACTCCGCCCATGACAAAGGTCATGAGGAAGGAGGCTCGGCATACGCAAAGGCGGGATCGAGCTTCAGGAGTCCCCCTGGAAATTCTCGAGCATATACCCCCAAAACCAGAGTCTGCCTACTTTCTGCTTGTGCTTTCACCTAAACCTCTGACTTTACGGGGGGCTCTCCCCCACTACCTCTCTCTGAAAAAAGAGTTAGCTTACAGTTCCAGTTAATAATTCCTGGGTGTGACAGTGTTTAACCTACAAACTCCTTTGGAAATCCTCTAGCCTGCCTGAATAGGTTTTTCCGGCCACATGGGATCGTTCAGAGCCTCCCAACTGTGAGAGGCAGGAGATGTTCTAAACTGTCTAAACACAGATTCTTTTGAGTAGTTACAAGATTGATTAGAAATTGTATTGGTGAATGGTTTTTCACTTGTTGGGCCATTGTTTGCTGCTAAGTTTCCATATCCCTTACCTGCTGTGTCCCTGGCAGTGTATTGATTAATATAATTGGTGTAAGTAGTAGCTTTAATGTTTGTAACCTGGGACCCTTGAGTTAATTCTTTTTCTTGTTATAGCCCACCACACCTTTGCTCTGTAGGAATGCAACTTTATCTAATGCTTTTTTGGAGGGTGGCTCCTGACCAACCACCTTTAGAGAAAAATAAGTTTTCTGAAGAAAAGGTCTTAAAATGTTAACAGGCCTCCGGGCCAGAAGATGATGCAAATCACCTAAGCTTTTGCATATGATAAGTTTGCAGGAAGAAAGCCTGGTTTGCTGCAAGACTCGACCCCTTCCCCCATTATCCTCTATGCATAACTTAAGGTATAAAAACTACTTTGAAAAATAAAGTGCGGGCCTTGTTCACCGAAACTTGGTCTCACCATGTCGTTCTTTCTCTTACCTTCTGGCTGAATTATTCAGCCTCTTTTCTCCACTGAATTTCCTCACTGAGCTATCCTCATTCTATTACTCTTTATATCCTTAATTAACATTTAATTAAGCAGTGGTTTCCTGATCTTCGCCTACGCCGTCTCTCCTTCGAATACCCTGGATCAGCCGGGGCTGGTCCCCGGCACCCTACCATGGCTCGAGAGCAATGAGGCGCTCGCCCTCGCCACTCGCATGGAGACCCGACTTCCCTGGCGCCCCACGAGAGGCTCACTGACCTCGCCGTCGTACCTCGTGAGAAAGCGCACACTGGGGCCGCCGCTCGAGAACAACCCCAAGACTCCCCCGGCATCGCGAGATGAGGGCCTTCGTCTCCTGCATGGCCTAGAGACCAATCTCGCGACCTCTCTCCAAACGCCTCAGGAGGCTTGACTCGCTTTAGTCCACCCAGTGAGCTCCAAGAGATACCCGTCGCGACTCGAGAGCAGAGCGGGGTTCTTTGCTTCCACTCGAGATGGAGGCCTGTCTCCCCGGGTGTGTCTGGAATGCAACCCCGAGATCCCTGTCGCCCCTGGAGAGGAACACTGGCTTCTGGACACAAGCCTAGATGAGGTCTATTGGCCCTGCAGTCACTCGAGAGAAATCCCCAGCTTTCCTTCGCAACTCGAATGGAAGATTGGACTTCCCTGGGCCTACACAAGAGGCATCCTGAATTCCCCGTCGTAATTCGAGAATCCTGCTACACCTCGAGAAAAACCACGTGGTTCCCCCGTCATCGCAAGATGTAGCCCTGTGCCGCTACAGCGTCTCAGGAGAAGTCCCACTTTAGGAATTGGAGGTCGAAACGGTACTTGTCACCCTTGATGCGACCCACAAAGTGCCCCGACATCCCGGTCTCCCTCGAGAGGAACACCGAAGTTTTCCGGCAACACTTCCTCGGAGCCTCTTCTACCCTCCTGATCTGGACAGGAGGGTCGACTCCCCTGCTTTGTCTGGAAGGGGTTCCCGACCTTCCGGTCGCACCTCAGGATGAGGCCGGTCTCACGACGACATTCCAGACGTGGCCTCGTGGGTGGTTCCACATTCCGAAGGACCCCGATTTCCCGGTCCCCTCTTGATAAGAACCCGATGCCCGGACACCTCTTCGAACTCCACCCTGTGAATGAAGTCAACACGAAGGGGCAGTGACTCGCCCGTGCATCGTCGGGAAAAGACCCCCAGGTTCCAAATACCGCTCGACAAGTGGCCTGTCTCCCCGGGAACACCTCGAGAGGCAAGCGGAGTTCCATGCCTCAACCCAAGACGAGGCCTGACTCTCCTGTCCCAAGTCTGCAGGGACCTTGCGATCGGAGTCTGAAGTCAGAGGAACCCTGAGGTTCCTGCCTCAACTGGAGATGAGGCCCTCTTCCAATGCACCAAACCCAGTGGAGTGCCGAGAGGCCCCTCCCACCTCCAGTTTCCCTGACTTCTCAGAGCCACCATGAGAAGCCCCCTGAGGTCACCTGCACAAGTCGAGGGACCCCAGGGTGTCCTGCCTCAACCCGAGAAAGACCTCGAGAGACCTTCTTCAACACGTCTCGAGGCCAGATTCCCCTACTATGACTTGAGAGTAAAGACGCGCTCCCCCTCGCCATTCGCATGGAGACCCGACTTCCTTGCCGCCCCACGAGAGGCTCACTGACCTCGCCGTCGTACCTCGCGAGAAACCGCACACTGGGGCCGCCGCTCGAGAACAACCCCGAGCCTCCCCCGTCATCGCGACTTGAGGGCCTTCGTCTCCTGTATGGCCTAGAGACCAGTCTCTCGACCTCTCTCCAAACGCCTCAGGAGGCTTGACTCCCTTTAGTCCACCCAGTGAGCTCCAAGAGATACCCGTCGCGACTCGAGAGCAGAGCGGGGTTCTTTGCTTCCACTCGAGATGGATGCCTGTCTCCCCGGGTGCGTCTGGAATGCAACCCCGAGATCCCTTTCGCCCCTGGAGAGGAACATTGGCTTCTGGACACAAGCCTAGATGAGGTCTATTGGCCCTGCAGTCACTCGAGAGCAATCCCCAGCTTTCCTTCGCAACTCGAATGGAAGATTGGACTTCCCTGGGCCAACACAAGAGGCATCCTGAATTCCCCGTCGTAACTCGAGAATCCCGCTGCAACTCGAGAAAATCCACGTGGTTCCCCCGTCATCGCAAGATGAAGCCCTTTCCCGCTACAGTGTCTCAGGAGAAGTCCCACGTTAGGTATTGGAGGTCGAAACGGTACTTGGCACCCTTGATGCGACCCACAAAGTGCCCCGACATCCCGGTCTCCCTCAAGAGGAACACCGAGGTTTTCCCGCACCACTTCCTCTGAGCCCCTTCTACCCTCCTGATCTGGACAGGAGGGTCGACTCCCCTGCTTTGTCTGGAAGGGGTTCCCGACCTTCCGGTCGCACCTCAGGATGAGGCCGGTCTCACGACGACATTCCAGACGTGGCCTCGTGGGTGGTTCCACATTCCGAAGGACCCCGATTTCCCGGTCCCCTCTTGATAAGAACCCGATGCCCGGACACCTCTTCGAACTCCACCCTGTGAATGAAGTCAACACGAAGGGGCAGTGACTCGCCCGTGCATCGTCGGGAAAAGACCCCCAGGTTCCAAATACCGCTCGACAAGTGGCCTGTCTCCCCGGGAACACCTCGAGAGGCAAGCGGAGTTCCATGCCTCAACCCAAGACGAGGCCTGACTCTCCTGTCCCAAGTCTGCAGGGACCTTGCGATCGGAGTCTGAAGTCAGAGGAACCCTGAGGTTCCTGCCTCAACTGGAGATGAGGCCCTCTTCCAATGCACCAAACCCAGTGGAGTGCCGAGAGGCCCCTCCCACCTCCAGTTTCCCTGACTTCTCAGAGCCACCATGAGAAGCCCCCTGAGGTCACCTGCACAAGTCGAGGGACCCCAGGGTGTCCTGCCTCAACCCGAGAAAGACCTCGAGAGACCTTCTTCAACACGTCTCGAGGCCAGATTCCCCTACTATGACTTGAGAGTAAAGACGCGCTCCCCCTCGCCATTCGCATGGAGACCCGACTTCCTTGCCGCCCCACGAGAGGCTCACTGACCTCGCCGTCGTACCTCGCGAGAAACCGCACACTGGGGCCGCCGCTCGAGAACAACCCCGAGCCTCCCCCGTCATCGCGACTTGAGGGCCTTCGTCTCCTGTATGGCCTAGAGACCAGTCTCTCGACCTCTCTCCAAACGCCTCAGGAGGCTTGACTCCCTTTAGTCCACCCAGTGAGCTCCAAGAGATACCCGTCGCGACTCGAGAGCAGAGCGGGGTTCTTTGCTTCCACTCGAGATGGATGCCTGTCTCCCCGGGTGCGTCTGGAATGCAACCCCGAGATCCCTTTCGCCCCTGGAGAGGAACATTGGCTTCTGGACACAAGCCTAGATGAGGTCTATTGGCCCTGCAGTCACTCGAGAGCAATCCCCAGCTTTCCTTCGCAACTCGAATGGAAGATTGGACTTCCCTGGGCCAACACAAGAGGCATCCTGAGTTCCCCATCGTAACTCGAGAATCCCGCTGCAACTCGAGAAAATCCACGTGGTTCCCCGGTCATCGCAAGATGAAGCCCTTTCCCGCTACAGTGTCTCAGGAGAAGTCCCACGTTAGGTATTGGAGGTCGAAACGGTACTTGGCACCCTTGATGCGACCCACAAAGTGCCCCGACATCCCGGTCTCCCTCAAGAGGAACACCGAGGTTTTCCCGAACCACTTCCTCTGAGCCCCTTCTGCCCTCCTGATCTCGACAGGAGGGTCGACTCCGCTGCTTTGTCTGGAAGGGGTTCCCGACCTTCCGGTCGCACCTCAGGATGAGGCCGGTCTCACGACGACATTCCAGACGTAGCCTCGTGGGTGCTTCCACATTGTGAAGGACCCCGATTTCCCGGTCCCCTCTTGATAAGAACCCGATGCCCGGACACCTCTCCGAACTCCACCCTGTGAATGAAGTCAACACGAAGGGGCAGTCACTCGTCCATGTATCGTCCGGGA
This sequence comes from Bos indicus, assembly GCF_029378745.1. Classification (NCBI taxonomy): domain Eukaryota; kingdom Metazoa; phylum Chordata; class Mammalia; order Artiodactyla; family Bovidae; genus Bos; species Bos indicus. Next base: position 114,913 of record NW_027223723.1, read on the forward strand.
AAAACCCCCAGGTTCCAAATACAGCTCGACAAGTGGCCTCTCTCCCCGGGGAGACCTCGAGAGATAAGCGGAGTTCCATGCCACAACCCAAGACGAGGCCTGACTCTCCTGTTCCCAGTCTGCAGGGACCCTGCGATCAGAGTCTGAAATCAGAGGAACCCGGACGTTCCTGCCTCACCTGGAGATGAGGCCCTCTTCCAATGCACCAAACCCAGTGGAGTGCCGAGAGGCCCCTCCCACCTCCAGTTTCCCTGACTTCTCAGAGCCACCATGAGAAGCCCCCTGAGGTCACCTGCACAAGTCGAGGGACCCCAGGGTGTCCTGCCTCAACCCGAGAAAGACCTCGAGAGACCTTCTTCAACACGTCTCGAGGCCAGATTCCCCTACTGCCGTGAGCCGGCATATTGCATATTGAGTGCATATTGCATATTGCATATTGAGTGCAGCACTTTCCACAGCATCCTCTTTCAGGATCTGGAATAGCTCCACTGGAATTCTATCACTGCTGGGAGCCAGTGAGGAACTCCGCCCATGACAAAGGTCATGAGGAAGGAGGCTCGGCATACGCAAAGGCGGGATCGAGCTTCAGGAGTCCCCCTGGAAATTCTCGAGCATATACCCCCAAAACCAGAGTCTGCCTACTTTCTGCTTGTGCTTTCACCTAAACCTCTGACTTTACGGGGGGCTCTCCCCCACTACCTCTCTCTGAAAAAAGAGTTAGCTTACAGTTCCAGTTAATAATTCCTGGGTGTGACAGTGTTTAACCTACAAACTCCTTTGGAAATCCTCTAGCCTGCCTGAATAGGTTTTTCCGGCCACATGGGATCGTTCAGAGCCTCCCAACTGTGAGAGGCAGGAGATGTTCTAAACTGTCTAAACACAGATTCTTTTGAGTAGTTACAAGATTGATTAGAAATTGTATTGGTGAATGGTTTTTCACTTGTTGGGCCATTGTTTGCTGCTAAGTTTCCATATCCCTTACCTGCTGTGTCCCTGGCAGTGTATTGATTAATATAATTGGTGTAAGTAGTAGCTTTAATGTTTGTAACCTGGGACCCTTGAGTTAATTCTTTTTCTTGTTATAGCCCACCACACCTTTGCTCTGTAGGAATGCAACTTTATCTAATGCTTTTTTGGAGGGTGGCTCCTGACCAACCACCTTTAGAGAAAAATAAGTTTTCTGAAGAAAAGGTCTTAAAATGTTAACAGGCCTCCGGGCCAGAAGATGATGCAAATCACCTAAGCTTTTGCATATGATAAGTTTGCAGGAAGAAAGCCTGGTTTGCTGCAAGACTCGACCCCTTCCCCCATTATCCTCTATGCATAACTTAAGGTATAAAAACTACTTTGAAAAATAAAGTGCGGGCCTTGTTCACCGAAACTTGGTCTCACCATGTCGTTCTTTCTCTTACCTTCTGGCTGAATTATTCAGCCTCTTTTCTCCACTGAATTTCCTCACTGAGCTATCCTCATTCTATTACTCTTTATATCCTTAATTAACATTTAATTAAGCAGTGGTTTCCTGATCTTCGCCTACGCCGTCTCTCCTTCGAATACCCTGGATCAGCCGGGGCTGGTCCCCGGCACCCTACCATGGCTCGAGAGCAATGAGGCGCTCGCCCTCGCCACTCGCATGGAGACCCGACTTCCCTGGCGCCCCACGAGAGGCTCACTGACCTCGCCGTCGTACCTCGTGAGAAAGCGCACACTGGGGCCGCCGCTCGAGAACAACCCCAAGACTCCCCCGGCATCGCGAGATGAGGGCCTTCGTCTCCTGCATGGCCTAGAGACCAATCTCGCGACCTCTCTCCAAACGCCTCAGGAGGCTTGACTCGCTTTAGTCCACCCAGTGAGCTCCAAGAGATACCCGTCGCGACTCGAGAGCAGAGCGGGGTTCTTTGCTTCCACTCGAGATGGAGGCCTGTCTCCCCGGGTGTGTCTGGAATGCAACCCCGAGATCCCTGTCGCCCCTGGAGAGGAACACTGGCTTCTGGACACAAGCCTAGATGAGGTCTATTGGCCCTGCAGTCACTCGAGAGAAATCCCCAGCTTTCCTTCGCAACTCGAATGGAAGATTGGACTTCCCTGGGCCTACACAAGAGGCATCCTGAATTCCCCGTCGTAATTCGAGAATCCTGCTACACCTCGAGAAAAACCACGTGGTTCCCCCGTCATCGCAAGATGTAGCCCTGTGCCGCTACAGCGTCTCAGGAGAAGTCCCACTTTAGGAATTGGAGGTCGAAACGGTACTTGTCACCCTTGATGCGACCCACAAAGTGCCCCGACATCCCGGTCTCCCTCGAGAGGAACACCGAAGTTTTCCGGCAACACTTCCTCGGAGCCTCTTCTACCCTCCTGATCTGGACAGGAGGGTCGACTCCCCTGCTTTGTCTGGAAGGGGTTCCCGACCTTCCGGTCGCACCTCAGGATGAGGCCGGTCTCACGACGACATTCCAGACGTGGCCTCGTGGGTGGTTCCACATTCCGAAGGACCCCGATTTCCCGGTCCCCTCTTGATAAGAACCCGATGCCCGGACACCTCTTCGAACTCCACCCTGTGAATGAAGTCAACACGAAGGGGCAGTGACTCGCCCGTGCATCGTCGGGAAAAGACCCCCAGGTTCCAAATACCGCTCGACAAGTGGCCTGTCTCCCCGGGAACACCTCGAGAGGCAAGCGGAGTTCCATGCCTCAACCCAAGACGAGGCCTGACTCTCCTGTCCCAAGTCTGCAGGGACCTTGCGATCGGAGTCTGAAGTCAGAGGAACCCTGAGGTTCCTGCCTCAACTGGAGATGAGGCCCTCTTCCAATGCACCAAACCCAGTGGAGTGCCGAGAGGCCCCTCCCACCTCCAGTTTCCCTGACTTCTCAGAGCCACCATGAGAAGCCCCCTGAGGTCACCTGCACAAGTCGAGGGACCCCAGGGTGTCCTGCCTCAACCCGAGAAAGACCTCGAGAGACCTTCTTCAACACGTCTCGAGGCCAGATTCCCCTACTGCCGTGAGCCGGCATATTGCATATTGAGTGCATATTGCATATTGCATATTGAGTGCAGCACTTTCCACAGCATCCTCTTTCAGGATCTGGAATAGCTCCACTGGAATTCTATCACTGCTGGGAGCCAGTGAGGAACTCCGCCCATGACAAAGGTCATGAGGAAGGAGGCTCGGCATACGCAAAGGCGGGATCGAGCTTCAGGAGTCCCCCTGGAAATTCTCGAGCATATACCCCCAAAACCAGAGTCTGCCTACTTTCTGCTTGTGCTTTCACCTAAACCTCTGACTTTACGGGGGGCTCTCCCCCACTACCTCTCTCTGAAAAAAGAGTTAGCTTACAGTTCCAGTTAATAATTCCTGGGTGTGACAGTGTTTAACCTACAAACTCCTTTGGAAATCCTCTAGCCTGCCTGAATAGGTTTTTCCGGCCACATGGGATCGTTCAGAGCCTCCCAACTGTGAGAGGCAGGAGATGTTCTAAACTGTCTAAACACAGATTCTTTTGAGTAGTTACAAGATTGATTAGAAATTGTATTGGTGAATGGTTTTTCACTTGTTGGGCCATTGTTTGCTGCTAAGTTTCCATATCCCTTACCTGCTGTGTCCCTGGCAGTGTATTGATTAATATAATTGGTGTAAGTAGTAGCTTTAATGTTTGTAACCTGGGACCCTTGAGTTAATTCTTTTTCTTGTTATAGCCCACCACACCTTTGCTCTGTAGGAATGCAACTTTATCTAATGCTTTTTTGGAGGGTGGCTCCTGACCAACCACCTTTAGAGAAAAATAAGTTTTCTGAAGAAAAGGTCTTAAAATGTTAACAGGCCTCCGGGCCAGAAGATGATGCAAATCACCTAAGCTTTTGCATATGATAAGTTTGCAGGAAGAAAGCCTGGTTTGCTGCAAGACTCGACCCCTTCCCCCATTATCCTCTATGCATAACTTAAGGTATAAAAACTACTTTGAAAAATAAAGTGCGGGCCTTGTTCACCGAAACTTGGTCTCACCATGTCGTTCTTTCTCTTACCTTCTGGCTGAATTATTCAGCCTCTTTTCTCCACTGAATTTCCTCACTGAGCTATCCTCATTCTATTACTCTTTATATCCTTAATTAACATTTAATTAAGCAGTGGTTTCCTGATCTTCGCCTACGCCGTCTCTCCTTCGAATACCCTGGATCAGCCGGGGCTGGTCCCCGGCACCCTACCATGGCTCGAGAGCAATGAGGCGCTCGCCCTCGCCACTCGCATGGAGACCCGACTTCCCTGGCGCCCCACGAGAGGCTCACTGACCTCGCCGTCGTACCTCGTGAGAAAGCGCACACTGGGGCCGCCGCTCGAGAACAACCCCAAGACTCCCCCGGCATCGCGAGATGAGGGCCTTCGTCTCCTGCATGGCCTAGAGACCAATCTCGCGACCTCTCTCCAAACGCCTCAGGAGGCTTGACTCGCTTTAGTCCACCCAGTGAGCTCCAAGAGATACCCGTCGCGACTCGAGAGCAGAGCGGGGTTCTTTGCTTCCACTCGAGATGGAGGCCTGTCTCCCCGGGTGTGTCTGGAATGCAACCCCGAGATCCCTGTCGCCCCTGGAGAGGAACACTGGCTTCTGGACACAAGCCTAGATGAGGTCTATTGGCCCTGCAGTCACTCGAGAGAAATCCCCAGCTTTCCTTCGCAACTCGAATGGAAGATTGGACTTCCCTGGGCCTACACAAGAGGCATCCTGAATTCCCCGTCGTAATTCGAGAATCCTGCTACACCTCGAGAAAAACCACGTGGTTCCCCCGTCATCGCAAGATGTAGCCCTGTGCCGCTACAGCGTCTCAGGAGAAGTCCCACTTTAGGAATTGGAGGTCGAAACGGTACTTGTCACCCTTGATGCGACCCACAAAGTGCCCCGACATCCCGGTCTCCCTCGAGAGGAACACCGAAGTTTTCCGGCAACACTTCCTCGGAGCCTCTTCTACCCTCCTGATCTGGACAGGAGGGTCGACTCCCCTGCTTTGTCTGGAAGGGGTTCCCGACCTTCCGGTCGCACCTCAGGATGAGGCCGGTCTCACGACGACATTCCAGACGTGGCCTCGTGGGTGGTTCCACATTCCGAAGGACCCCGATTTCCCGGTCCCCTCTTGATAAGAACCCGATGCCCGGACACCTCTTCGAACTCCACCCTGTGAATGAAGTCAACACGAAGGGGCAGTGACTCGCCCGTGCATCGTCGGGAAAAGACCCCCAGGTTCCAAATACCGCTCGACAAGTGGCCTGTCTCCCCGGGAACACCTCGAGAGGCAAGCGGAGTTCCATGCCTCAACCCAAGACGAGGCCTGACTCTCCTGTCCCAAGTCTGCAGGGACCTTGCGATCGGAGTCTGAAGTCAGAGGAACCCTGAGGTTCCTGCCTCAACTGGAGATGAGGCCCTCTTCCAATGCACCAAACCCAGTGGAGTGCCGAGAGGCCCCTCCCACCTCCAGTTTCCCTGACTTCTCAGAGCCACCATGAGAAGCCCCCTGAGGTCACCTGCACAAGTCGAGGGACCCCAGGGTGTCCTGCCTCAACCCGAGAAAGACCTCGAGAGACCTTCTTCAACACGTCTCGAGGCCAGATTCCCCTACTATGACTTGAGAGTAAAGACGCGCTCCCCCTCGCCATTCGCATGGAGACCCGACTTCCTTGCCGCCCCACGAGAGGCTCACTGACCTCGCCGTCGTACCTCGCGAGAAACCGCACACTGGGGCCGCCGCTCGAGAACAACCCCGAGCCTCCCCCGTCATCGCGACTTGAGGGCCTTCGTCTCCTGTATGGCCTAGAGACCAGTCTCTCGACCTCTCTCCAAACGCCTCAGGAGGCTTGACTCCCTTTAGTCCACCCAGTGAGCTCCAAGAGATACCCGTCGCGACTCGAGAGCAGAGCGGGGTTCTTTGCTTCCACTCGAGATGGATGCCTGTCTCCCCGGGTGCGTCTGGAATGCAACCCCGAGATCCCTTTCGCCCCTGGAGAGGAACATTGGCTTCTGGACACAAGCCTAGATGAGGTCTATTGGCCCTGCAGTCACTCGAGAGCAATCCCCAGCTTTCCTTCGCAACTCGAATGGAAGATTGGACTTCCCTGGGCCAACACAAGAGGCATCCTGAATTCCCCGTCGTAACTCGAGAATCCCGCTGCAACTCGAGAAAATCCACGTGGTTCCCCCGTCATCGCAAGATGAAGCCCTTTCCCGCTACAGTGTCTCAGGAGAAGTCCCACGTTAGGTATTGGAGGTCGAAACGGTACTTGGCACCCTTGATGCGACCCACAAAGTGCCCCGACATCCCGGTCTCCCTCAAGAGGAACACCGAGGTTTTCCCGCACCACTTCCTCTGAGCCCCTTCTACCCTCCTGATCTGGACAGGAGGGTCGACTCCCCTGCTTTGTCTGGAAGGGGTTCCCGACCTTCCGGTCGCACCTCAGGATGAGGCCGGTCTCACGACGACATTCCAGACGTGGCCTCGTGGGTGGTTCCACATTCCGAAGGACCCCGATTTCCCGGTCCCCTCTTGATAAGAACCCGATGCCCGGACACCTCTTCGAACTCCACCCTGTGAATGAAGTCAACACGAAGGGGCAGTGACTCGCCCGTGCATCGTCGGGAAAAGACCCCCAGGTTCCAAATACCGCTCGACAAGTGGCCTGTCTCCCCGGGAACACCTCGAGAGGCAAGCGGAGTTCCATGCCTCAACCCAAGACGAGGCCTGACTCTCCTGTCCCAAGTCTGCAGGGACCTTGCGATCGGAGTCTGAAGTCAGAGGAACCCTGAGGTTCCTGCCTCAACTGGAGATGAGGCCCTCTTCCAATGCACCAAACCCAGTGGAGTGCCGAGAGGCCCCTCCCACCTCCAGTTTCCCTGACTTCTCAGAGCCACCATGAGAAGCCCCCTGAGGTCACCTGCACAAGTCGAGGGACCCCAGGGTGTCCTGCCTCAACCCGAGAAAGACCTCGAGAGACCTTCTTCAACACGTCTCGAGGCCAGATTCCCCTACTATGACTTGAGAGTAAAGACGCGCTCCCCCTCGCCATTCGCATGGAGACCCGACTTCCTTGCCGCCCCACGAGAGGCTCACTGACCTCGCCGTCGTACCTCGCGAGAAACCGCACACTGGGGCCGCCGCTCGAGAACAACCCCGAGCCTCCCCCGTCATCGCGACTTGAGGGCCTTCGTCTCCTGTATGGCCTAGAGACCAGTCTCTCGACCTCTCTCCAAACGCCTCAGGAGGCTTGACTCCCTTTAGTCCACCCAGTGAGCTCCAAGAGATACCCGTCGCGACTCGAGAGCAGAGCGGGGTTCTTTGCTTCCACTCGAGATGGATGCCTGTCTCCCCGGGTGCGTCTGGAATGCAACCCCGAGATCCCTTTCGCCCCTGGAGAGGAACATTGGCTTCTGGACACAAGCCTAGATGAGGTCTATTGGCCCTGCAGTCACTCGAGAGCAATCCCCAGCTTTCCTTCGCAACTCGAATGGAAGATTGGACTTCCCTGGGCCAACACAAGAGGCATCCTGAATTCCCCGTCGTAACTCGAGAATCCCGCTGCAACTCGAGAAAATCCACGTGGTTCCCCCGTCATCGCAAGATGAAGCCCTTTCCCGCTACAGTGTCTCAGGAGAAGTCCCACGTTAGGTATTGGAGGTCGAAACGGTACTTGGCACCCTTGATGCGACCCACAAAGTGCCCCGACATCCCGGTCTCCCTCAAGAGGAACACCGAGGTTTTCCCGCACCACTTCCTCTGAGCCCCTTCTACCCTCCTGATCTGGACAGGAGGGTCGACTCCCCTGCTTTGTCTGGAAGGGGTTCCCGACCTTCCGGTCGCACCTCAGGATGAGGCCGGTCTCACGACGACATTCCAGACGTGGCCTCGTGGGTGGTTCCACATTCCGAAGGACCCCGATTTCCCGGTCCCCTCTTGATAAGAACCCGATGCCCGGACACCTCTTCGAACTCCACCCTGTGAATGAAGTCAACACGAAGGGGCAGTGACTCGCCCGTGCATCGTCGGGAAAAGACCCCCAGGTTCCAAATACCGCTCGACAAGTGGCCTGTCTCCCCGGGAACACCTCGAGAGGCAAGCGGAGTTCCATGCCTCAACCCAAGACGAGGCCTGACTCTCCTGTCCCAAGTCTGCAGGGACCTTGCGATCGGAGTCTGAAGTCAGAGGAACCCTGAGGTTCCTGCCTCAACTGGAGATGAGGCCCTCTTCCAATGCACCAAACCCAGTGGAGTGCCGAGAGGCCCCTCCCACCTCCAGTTTCCCTGACTTCTCAGAGCCACCATGAGAAGCCCCCTGAGGTCACCTGCACAAGTCGAGGGACCCCAGGGTGTCCTGCCTCAACCCGAGAAAGACCTCGAGAGACCTTCTTCAACACGTCTCGAGGCCAGATTCCCCTACTGCCGTGAGCCGGCATATTGCATATTGAGTGCATATTGCATATTGCATATTGAGTGCAGCACTTTCCACAGCATCATCTTTCAGGATCTGGAATAGCTCCACTGGAATTCTATCACTGCTGGGAGCCAGTGAGGAACTCCGCCCATGACAAAGGTCATGAGGAAGGAGGCTCGGCATACGCAAAGGCGGGATCGAGCTTCAGGAGTCCCCCTGGAAATTCTCGAGCATATACCCCCAAAACCAGAGTCTGCCTACTTTCTGCTTGTGCTTTCACCTAAACCTCTGACTTTACGGGGGGCTCTCCCCCACTACCTCTCTCTGAAAAAAGAGTTAGCTTACAGTTCCAGTTAATAATTCCTGGGTGTGACAGTGTTTAACCTACAAACTCCTTTGGAAATCCTCTAGCCTGCCTGAATAGGTTTTTCCGGCCACATGGGATCGTTCAGAGCCTCCCAACTGTGAGAGGCAGGAGATGTTCTAAACTGTCTAAACACAGATTCTTTTGAGTAGTTACAAGATTGATTAGAAATTGTATTGGTGAATGGTTTTTCACTTGTTGGGCCATTGTTTGCTGCTAAGTTTCCATATCCCTTACCTGCTGTGTCCCTGGCAGTGTATTGATTAATATAATTGGTGTAAGTAGTAGCTTTAATGTTTGTAACCTGGGACCCTTGAGTTAATTCTTTTTCTTGTTATAGCCCACCACACCTTTGCTCTGTAGGAATGCAACTTTATCTAATGCTTTTTTGGAGGGTGGCTCCTGACCAACCACCTTTAGAGAAAAATAAGTTTTCTGAAGAAAAGGTCTTAAAATGTTAACAGGCCTCCGGGCCAGAAGATGATGCAAATCACCTAAGCTTTTGCATATGATAAGTTTGCAGGAAGAAAGCCTGGTTTGCTGCAAGACTCGACCCCTTCCCCCATTATCCTCTATGCATAACTTAAGGTATAAAAACTACTTTGAAAAATAAAGTGCGGGCCTTGTTCACCGAAACTTGGTCTCACCATGTCGTTCTTTCTCTTACCTTCTGGCTGAATTATTCAGCCTCTTTTCTCCACTGAATTTCCTCACTGAGCTATCCTCATTCTATTACTCTTTATATCCTTAATTAACATTTAATTAAGCAGTGGTTTCCTGATCTTCGCCTACGCCGTCTCTCCTTCGAATACCCTGGATCAGCCGGGGCTGGTCCCCGGCACCCTACCATGGCTCGAGAGCAATGAGGCGCTCGCCCTCGCCACTCGCATGGAGACCCGACTTCCCTGGCGCCCCACGAGAGGCTCACTGACCTCGCCGTCGTACCTCGTGAGAAAGCGCACACTGGGGCCGCCGCTCGAGAACAACCCCAAGACTCCCCCGGCATCGCGAGATGAGGGCCTTCGTCTCCTGCATGGCCTAGAGACCAATCTCGCGACCTCTCTCCAAACGCCTCAGGAGGCTTGACTCGCTTTAGTCCACCCAGTGAGCTCCAAGAGATACCCGTCGCGACTCGAGAGCAGAGCGGGGTTCTTTGCTTCCACTCGAGATGGAGGCCTGTCTCCCCGGGTGTGTCTGGAATGCAACCCCGAGATCCCTGTCGCCCCTGGAGAGGAACACTGGCTTCTGGACACAAGCCTAGATGAGGTCTATTGGCCCTGCAGTCACTCGAGAGAAATCCCCAGCTTTCCTTCGCAACTCGAATGGAAGATTGGACTTCCCTGGGCCTACACAAGAGGCATCCTGAATTCCCCGTCGTAATTCGAGAATCCTGCTACACCTCGAGAAAAACCACGTGGTTCCCCCGTCATCGCAAGATGTAGCCCTGTGCCGCTACAGCGTCTCAGGAGAAGTCCCACTTTAGGAATTGGAGGTCGAAACGGTACTTGTCACCCTTGATGCGACCCACAAAGTGCCCCGACATCCCGGTCTCCCTCGAGAGGAACACCGAAGTTTTCCGGCAACACTTCCTCGGAGCCTCTTCTACCCTCCTGATCTGGACAGGAGGGTCGACTCCCCTGCTTTGTCTGGAAGGGGTTCCCGACCTTCCGGTCGCACCTCAGGATGAGGCCGGTCTCACGACGACATTCCAGACGTGGCCTCGTGGGTGGTTCCACATTCCGAAGGACCCCGATTTCCCGGTCCCCTCTTGATAAGAACCCGATGCCCGGACACCTCTTCGAACTCCACCCTGTGAATGAAGTCAACACGAAGGGGCAGTGACTCGCCCGTGCATCGTCGGGAAAAGACCCCCAGGTTCCAAATACCGCTCGACAAGTGGCCTGTCTCCCCGGGAACACCTCGAGAGGCAAGCGGAGTTCCATGCCTCAACCCAAGACGAGGCCTGACTCTCCTGTCCCAAGTCTGCAGGGACCTTGCGATCGGAGTCTGAAGTCAGAGGAACCCTGAGGTTCCTGCCTCAACTGGAGATGAGGCCCTCTTCCAATGCACCAAACCCAGTGGAGTGCCGAGAGGCCCCTCCCACCTCCAGTTTCCCTGACTTCTCAGAGCCACCATGAGAAGCCCCCTGAGGTCACCTGCACAAGTCGAGGGACCCCAGGGTGTCCTGCCTCAACCCGAGAAAGACCTCGAGAGACCTTCTTCAACACGTCTCGAGGCCAGATTCCCCTACTATGACTTGAGAGTAAAGACGCGCTCCCCCTCGCCATTCGCATGGAGACCCGACTTCCTTGCCGCCCCACGAGAGGCTCACTGACCTCGCCGTCGTACCTCGCGAGAAACCGCACACTGGGGCCGCCGCTCGAGAACAACCCCGAGCCTCCCCCGTCATCGCGACTTGAGGGCCTTCGTCTCCTGTATGGCCTAGAGACCAGTCTCTCGACCTCTCTCCAAACGCCTCAGGAGGCTTGACTCCCTTTAGTCCACCCAGTGAGCTCCAAGAGATACCCGTCGCGACTCGAGAGCAGAGCGGGGTTCTTTGCTTCCACTCGAGATGGATGCCTGTCTCCCCGGGTGCGTCTGGAATGCAACCCCGAGATCCCTTTCGCCCCTGGAGAGGAACATTGGCTTCTGGACACAAGCCTAGATGAGGTCTATTGGCCCTGCAGTCACTCGAGAGCAATCCCCAGCTTTCCTTCGCAACTCGAATGGAAGATTGGACTTCCCTGGGCCAACACAAGAGGCATCCTGAATTCCCCGTCGTAACTCGAGAATCCCGCTGCAACTCGAGAAAATCCACGTGGTTCCCCCGTCATCGCAAGATGAAGCCCTTTCCCGCTACAGTGTCTCAGGAGAAGTCCCACGTTAGGTATTGGAGGTCGAAACGGTACTTGGCACCCTTGATGCGACCCACAAAGTGCCCCGACATCCCGGTCTCCCTCAAGAGGAACACCGAGGTTTTCCCGCACCACTTCCTCTGAGCCCCTTCTACCCTCCTGATCTGGACAGGAGGGTCGACTCCCCTGCTTTGTCTGGAAGGGGTTCCCGACCTTCCGGTCGCACCTCAGGATGAGGCCGGTCTCACGACGACATTCCAGACGTGGCCTCGTGGGTGGTTCCACATTCCGAAGGACCCCGATTTCCCGGTCCCCTCTTGATAAGAACCCGATGCCCGGACACCTCTTCGAACTCCACCCTGTGAATGAAGTCAACACGAAGGGGCAGTGACTCGCCCGTGCATCGTCGGGAAAAGACCCCCAGGTTCCAAATACCGCTCGACAAGTGGCCTGTCTCCCCGGGAACACCTCGAGAGGCAAGCGGAGTTCCATGCCTCAACCCAAGACGAGGCCTGACTCTCCTGTCCCAAGTCTGCAGGGACCTTGCGATCGGAGTCTGAAGTCAGAGGAACCCTGAGGTTCCTGCCTCAACTGGAGATGAGGCCCTCTTCCAATGCACCAAACCCAGTGGAGTGCCGAGAGGCCCCTCCCACCTCCAGTTTCCCTGACTTCTCAGAGCCACCATGAGAAGCCCCCTGAGGTCACCTGCACAAGTCGAGGGACCCCAGGGTGTCCTGCCTCAACCCGAGAAAGACCTCGAGAGACCTTCTTCAACACGTCTCGAGGCCAGATTCCCCTACTGCCGTGAGCCGGCATATTGCATATTGAGTGCATATTGCATATTGCATATTGAGTGCAGCACTTTCCACAGCATCATCTTTCAGGATCTGGAATAGCTCCACTGGAATTCTATCACTGCTGGGAGCCAGTGAGGAACTCCGCCCATGACAAAGGTCATGAGGAAGGAGGCTCGGCATACGCAAAGGCGGGATCGAGCTTCAGGAGTCCCCCTGGAAATTCTCGAGCATATACCCCCAAAACCAGAGTCTGCCTACTTTCTGCTTGTGCTTTCACCTAAACCTCTGACTTTACGGGGGGCTCTCCCCCACTACCTCTCTCTGAAAAAAGAGTTAGCTTACAGTTCCAGTTAATAATTCCTGGGTGTGACAGTGTTTAACCTACAAACTCCTTTGGAAATCCTCTAGCCTGCCTGAATAGGTTTTTCCGGCCACATGGGATCGTTCAGAGCCTCCCAACTGTGAGAGGCAGGAGATGTTCTAAACTGTCTAAACACAGATTCTTTTGAGTAGTTACAAGATTGATTAGAAATTGTATTGGTGAATGGTTTTTCACTTGTTGGGCCATTGTTTGCTGCTAAGTTTCCATATCCCTTACCTGCTGTGTCCCTGGCAGTGTATTGATTAATATAATTGGTGTAAGTAGTAGCTTTAATGTTTGTAACCTGGGACCCTTGAGTTAATTCTTTTTCTTGTTATAGCCCACCACACCTTTGCTCTGTAGGAATGCAACTTTATCTAATGCTTTTTTGGAGGGTGGCTCCTGACCAACCACCTTTAGAGAAAAATAAGTTTTCTGAAGAAAAGGTCTTAAAATGTTAACAGGCCTCCGGGCCAGAAGATGATGCAAATCACCTAAGCTTTTGCATATGATAAGTTTGCAGGAAGAAAGCCTGGTTTGCTGCAAGACTCGACCCCTTCCCCCATTATCCTCTATGCATAACTTAAGGTATAAAAACTACTTTGAAAAATAAAGTGCGGGCCTTGTTCACCGAAACTTGGTCTCACCATGTCGTTCTTTCTCTTACCTTCTGGCTGAATTATTCAGCCTCTTTTCTCCACTGAATTTCCTCACTGAGCTATCCTCATTCTATTACTCTTTATATCCTTAATTAACATTTAATTAAGCAGTGGTTTCCTGATCTTCGCCTACGCCGTCTCTCCTTCGAATACCCTGGATCAGCCGGGGCTGGTCCCCGGCACCCTACCATGGCTCGAGAGCAATGAGGCGCTCGCCCTCGCCACTCGCATGGAGACCCGACTTCCCTGGCGCCCCACGAGAGGCTCACTGACCTCGCCGTCGTACCTCGTGAGAAAGCGCACACTGGGGCCGCCGCTCGAGAACAACCCCAAGACTCCCCCGGCATCGCGAGATGAGGGCCTTCGTCTCCTGCATGGCCTAGAGACCAATCTCGCGACCTCTCTCCAAACGCCTCAGGAGGCTTGACTCGCTTTAGTCCACCCAGTGAGCTCCAAGAGATACCCGTCGCGACTCGAGAGCAGAGCGGGGTTCTTTGCTTCCACTCGAGATGGAGGCCTGTCTCCCCGGGTGTGTCTGGAATGCAACCCCGAGATCCCTGTCGCCCCTGGAGAGGAACACTGGCTTCTGGACACAAGCCTAGATGAGGTCTATTGGCCCTGCAGTCACTCGAGAGAAATCCCCAGCTTTCCTTCGCAACTCGAATGGAAGATTGGACTTCCCTGGGCCTACACAAGAGGCATCCTGAATTCCCCGTCGTAATTCGAGAATCCTGCTACACCTCGAGAAAAACCACGTGGTTCCCCCGTCATCGCAAGATGTAGCCCTGTGCCGCTACAGCGTCTCAGGAGAAGTCCCACTTTAGGAATTGGAGGTCGAAACGGTACTTGTCACCCTTGATGCGACCCACAAAGTGCCCCGACATCCCGGTCTCCCTCGAGAGGAACACCGAAGTTTTCCGGCAACACTTCCTCGGAGCCTCTTCTACCCTCCTGATCTGGACAGGAGGGTCGACTCCCCTGCTTTGTCTGGAAGGGGTTCCCGACCTTCCGGTCGCACCTCAGGATGAGGCCGGTCTCACGACGACATTCCAGACGTGGCCTCGTGGGTGGTTCCACATTCCGAAGGACCCCGATTTCCCGGTCCCCTCTTGATAAGAACCCGATGCCCGGACACCTCTTCGAACTCCACCCTGTGAATGAAGTCAACACGAAGGGGCAGTGACTCGCCCGTGCATCGTCGGGAAAAGACCCCCAGGTTCCAAATACCGCTCGACAAGTGGCCTGTCTCCCCGGGAACACCTCGAGAGGCAAGCGGAGTTCCATGCCTCAACCCAAGACGAGGCCTGACTCTCCTGTCCCAAGTCTGCAGGGACCTTGCGATCGGAGTCTGAAGTCAGAGGAACCCTGAGGTTCCTGCCTCAACTGGAGATGAGGCCCTCTTCCAATGCACCAAACCCAGTGGAGTGCCGAGAGGCCCCTCCCACCTCCAGTTTCCCTGACTTCTCAGAGCCACCATGAGAAGCCCCCTGAGGTCACCTGCACAAGTCGAGGGACCCCAGGGTGTCCTGCCTCAACCCGAGAAAGACCTCGAGAGACCTTCTTCAACACGTCTCGAGGCCAGATTCCCCTACTATGACTTGAGAGTAAAGACGCGCTCCCCCTCGCCATTCGCATGGAGACCCGACTTCCTTGCCGCCCCACGAGAGGCTCACTGACCTCGCCGTCGTACCTCGCGAGAAACCGCACACTGGGGCCGCCGCTCGAGAACAACCCCGAGCCTCCCCCGTCATCGCGACTTGAGGGCCTTCGTCTCCTGTATGGCCTAGAGACCAGTCTCTCGACCTCTCTCCAAACGCCTCAGGAGGCTTGACTCCCTTTAGTCCACCCAGTGAGCTCCAAGAGATACCCGTCGCGACTCGAGAGCAGAGCGGGGTTCTTTGCTTCCACTCGAGATGGATGCCTGTCTCCCCGGGTGCGTCTGGAATGCAACCCCGAGATCCCTTTCGCCCCTGGAGAGGAACATTGGCTTCTGGACACAAGCCTAGATGAGGTCTATTGGCCCTGCAGTCACTCGAGAGCAATCCCCAGCTTTCCTTCGCAACTCGAATGGAAGATTGGACTTCCCTGGGCCAACACAAGAGGCATCCTGAATTCCCCGTCGTAACTCGAGAATCCCGCTGCAACTCGAGAAAATCCACGTGGTTCCCCCGTCATCGCAAGATGAAGCCCTTTCCCGCTACAGTGTCTCAGGAGAAGTCCCACGTTAGGTATTGGAGGTCGAAACGGTACTTGGCACCCTTGATGCGACCCACAAAGTGCCCCGACATCCCGGTCTCCCTCAAGAGGAACACCGAGGTTTTCCCGCACCACTTCCTCTGAGCCCCTTCTACCCTCCTGATCTGGACAGGAGGGTCGACTCCCCTGCTTTGTCTGGAAGGGGTTCCCGACCTTCCGGTCGCACCTCAGGATGAGGCCGGTCTCACGACGACATTCCAGACGTGGCCTCGTGGGTGGTTCCACATTCCGAAGGACCCCGATTTCCCGGTCCCCTCTTGATAAGAACCCGATGCCCGGACACCTCTTCGAACTCCACCCTGTGAATGAAGTCAACACGAAGGGGCAGTGACTCGCCCGTGCATCGTCGGGAAAAGACCCCCAGGTTCCAAATACCGCTCGACAAGTGGCCTGTCTCCCCGGGAACACCTCGAGAGGCAAGCGGAGTTCCATGCCTCAACCCAAGACGAGGCCTGACTCTCCTGTCCCAAGTCTGCAGGGACCTTGCGATCGGAGTCTGAAGTCAGAGGAACCCTGAGGTTCCTGCCTCAACTGGAGATGAGGCCCTCTTCCAATGCACCAAACCCAGTGGAGTGCCGAGAGGCCCCTCCCACCTCCAGTTTCCCTGACTTCTCAGAGCCACCATGAGAAGCCCCCTGAGGTCACCTGCACAAGTCGAGGGACCCCAGGGTGTCCTGCCTCAACCCGAGAAAGACCTCGAGAGACCTTCTTCAACACGTCTCGAGGCCAGATTCCCCTACTATGACTTGAGAGTAAAGACGCGCTCCCCCTCGCCATTCGCATGGAGACCCGACTTCCTTGCCGCCCCACGAGAGGCTCACTGACCTCGCCGTCGTACCTCGCGAGAAACCGCACACTGGGGCCGCCGCTCGAGAACAACCCCGAGCCTCCCCCGTCATCGCGACTTGAGGGCCTTCGTCTCCTGTATGGCCTAGAGACCAGTCTCTCGACCTCTCTCCAAACGCCTCAGGAGGCTTGACTCCCTTTAGTCCACCCAGTGAGCTCCAAGAGATACCCGTCGCGACTCGAGAGCAGAGCGGGGTTCTTTGCTTCCACTCGAGATGGATGCCTGTCTCCCCGGGTGCGTCTGGAATGCAACCCCGAGATCCCTTTCGCCCCTGGAGAGGAACATTGGCTTCTGGACACAAGCCTAGATGAGGTCTATTGGCCCTGCAGTCACTCGAGAGCAATCCCCAGCTTTCCTTCGCAACTCGAATGGAAGATTGGACTTCCCTGGGCCAACACAAGAGGCATCCTGAGTTCCCCGTCGTAACTCGAGAATCCCGCTGCAACTCGAGAAAATCCACGTGGTTCCCCGGTCATCGCAAGATGAAGCCCTTTCCCGCTACAGTGTCTCAGGAGAAGTCCCACGTTAGGTATTGGAGGTCGAAACGGTACTTGGCACCCTTGATGCGACCCACAAAGTGCCCCGACATCCCGGTCTCCCTCAAGAGGAACACCGAGGTTTTCCCGCACCACTTCCTCTGAGCCCCTTCTACCCTCCTGATCTCGACAGGAGGGTCGACTCCCCTGCTTTGTCTGGAAGGGGTTCCCGACCTTCCGGTCGCACCTCAGGATGAGGCCGGTCTCACGACGACATTCCAGACGTAGGCCTCGTGGGTGCTTCCACATTCGAAGGACCCCGATTTCCCGGTCCCCTCTTGATAAGAACCCGATGCCCGGACACCTCTCCGAACTCCACCCTGTGAATGAAGTCAACACGAAGGGGCAGTCACTCGTCCATGTATCGTCCGGAAAAACCCCCAGGTTCCAAATACAGCTCGACAAGTGGCCTCTCTCCCCGGGAACACCTCGAGAGGCAAGCGGAGTTCCATGCCTCAACCCAAGACGAGGCCTGACTCTCCTGTTCCCAGTCTGCAGGGACCCTGCGATCAGAGTCTGAAATCAGAGGAACCCGGACGTTCCTGCCTCACCTGGAGATGAGGCCCTCTTCCAATGCACCAAACCCAGTGGAGTGCCGAGAGGCCCCTCCCACCTCCAGTTTCCCTGACTTCTCAGAGCCACCATGAGAAGCCCCCTGAGGTCACCTGCACAAGTCGAGGGACCCCAGGGTGTCCTGCCTCAACCCGAGAAAGACCTCGAGAGACCTTCTTCAACACGTCTCGAGGCCAGATTCCCCTACTGCCGTGAGCCGGCATATTGCATATTGAGTGCATATTGCATATTGCATATTGAGTGCAGCACTTTCCACAGCATCCTCTTTCAGGATCTGGAATAGCTCCACTGGAATTCTATCACTGCTGGGAGCCAGTGAGGAACTCCGCCCATGACAAAGGTCATGAGGAAGGAGGCTCGGCATACGCAAAGGCGGGATCGAGCTTCAGGAGTCCCCCTGGAAATTCTCGAGCATATACCCCCAAAACCAGAGTCTGCCTACTTTCTGCTTGTGCTTTCACCTAAACCTCTGACTTTACGGGGGGCTCTCCCCCACTACCTCTCTCTGAAAAAAGAGTTAGCTTACAGTTCCAGTTAATAATTCCTGGGTGTGACAGTGTTTAACCTACAAACTCCTTTGGAAATCCTCTAGCCTGCCTGAATAGGTTTTTCCGGCCACATGGGATCGTTCAGAGCCTCCCAACTGTGAGAGGCAGGAGATGTTCTAAACTGTCTAAACACAGATTCTTTTGAGTAGTTACAAGATTGATTAGAAATTGTATTGGTGAATGGTTTTTCACTTGTTGGGCCATTGTTTGCTGCTAAGTTTCCATATCCCTTACCTGCTGTGTCCCTGGCAGTGTATTGATTAATATAATTGGTGTAAGTAGTAGCTTTAATGTTTGTAACCTGGGACCCTTGAGTTAATTCTTTTTCTTGTTATAGCCCACCACACCTTTGCTCTGTAGGAATGCAACTTTATCTAATGCTTTTTTGGAGGGTGGCTCCTGACCAACCACCTTTAGAGAAAAATAAGTTTTCTGAAGAAAAGGTCTTAAAATGTTAACAGGCCTCCGGGCCAGAAGATGATGCAAATCACCTAAGCTTTTGCATATGATAAGTTTGCAGGAAGAAAGCCTGGTTTGCTGCAAGACTCGACCCCTTCCCCCATTATCCTCTATGCATAACTTAAGGTATAAAAACTACTTTGAAAAATAAAGTGCGGGCCTTGTTCACCGAAACTTGGTCTCACCATGTCGTTCTTTCTCTTACCTTCTGGCTGAATTATTCAGCCTCTTTTCTCCACTGAATTTCCTCACTGAGCTATCCTCATTCTATTACTCTTTATATCCTTAATTAACATTTAATTAAGCAGTGGTTTCCTGATCTTCGCCTACGCCGTCTCTCCTTCGAATACCCTGGATCAGCCGGGGCTGGTCCCCGGCACCCTACCATGGCTCGAGAGCAATGAGGCGCTCGCCCTCGCCACTCGCATGGAGACCCGACTTCCCTGGCGCCCCACGAGAGGCTCACTGACCTCGCCGTCGTACCTCGTGAGAAAGCGCACACTGGGGCCGCCGCTCGAGAACAACCCCAAGACTCCCCCGGCATCGCGAGATGAGGGCCTTCGTCTCCTGCATGGCCTAGAGACCAATCTCGCGACCTCTCTCCAAACGCCTCAGGAGGCTTGACTCGCTTTAGTCCACCCAGTGAGCTCCAAGAGATACCCGTCGCGACTCGAGAGCAGAGCGGGGTTCTTTGCTTCCACTCGAGATGGAGGCCTGTCTCCCCGGGTGTGTCTGGAATGCAACCCCGAGATCCCTGTCGCCCCTGGAGAGGAACACTGGCTTCTGGACACAAGCCTAGATGAGGTCTATTGGCCCTGCAGTCACTCGAGAGAAATCCCCAGCTTTCCTTCGCAACTCGAATGGAAGATTGGACTTCCCTGGGCCTACACAAGAGGCATCCTGAATTCCCCGTCGTAATTCGAGAATCCTGCTACACCTCGAGAAAAACCACGTGGTTCCCCCGTCATCGCAAGATGTAGCCCTGTGCCGCTACAGCGTCTCAGGAGAAGTCCCACTTTAGGAATTGGAGGTCGAAACGGTACTTGTCACCCTTGATGCGACCCACAAAGTGCCCCGACATCCCGGTCTCCCTCGAGAGGAACACCGAAGTTTTCCGGCAACACTTCCTCGGAGCCTCTTCTACCCTCCTGATCTGGACAGGAGGGTCGACTCCCCTGCTTTGTCTGGAAGGGGTTCCCGACCTTCCGGTCGCACCTCAGGATGAGGCCGGTCTCACGACGACATTCCAGACGTGGCCTCGTGGGTGGTTCCACATTCCGAAGGACCCCGATTTCCCGGTCCCCTCTTGATAAGAACCCGATGCCCGGACACCTCTTCGAACTCCACCCTGTGAATGAAGTCAACACGAAGGGGCAGTGACTCGCCCGTGCATCGTCGGGAAAAGACCCCCAGGTTCCAAATACCGCTCGACAAGTGGCCTGTCTCCCCGGGAACACCTCGAGAGGCAAGCGGAGTTCCATGCCTCAACCCAAGACGAGGCCTGACTCTCCTGTCCCAAGTCTGCAGGGACCTTGCGATCGGAGTCTGAAGTCAGAGGAACCCTGAGGTTCCTGCCTCAACTGGAGATGAGGCCCTCTTCCAATGCACCAAACCCAGTGGAGTGCCGAGAGGCCCCTCCCACCTCCAGTTTCCCTGACTTCTCAGAGCCACCATGAGAAGCCCCCTGAGGTCACCTGCACAAGTCGAGGGACCCCAGGGTGTCCTGCCTCAACCCGAGAAAGACCTCGAGAGACCTTCTTCAACACGTCTCGAGGCCAGATTCCCCTACTATGACTTGAGAGTAAAGACGCGCTCCCCCTCGCCATTCGCATGGAGACCCGACTTCCTTGCCGCCCCACGAGAGGCTCACTGACCTCGCCGTCGTACCTCGCGAGAAACCGCACACTGGGGCCGCCGCTCGAGAACAACCCCGAGCCTCCCCCGTCATCGCGACTTGAGGGCCTTCGTCTCCTGTATGGCCTAGAGACCAGTCTCTCGACCTCTCTCCAAACGCCTCAGGAGGCTTGACTCCCTTTAGTCCACCCAGTGAGCTCCAAGAGATACCCGTCGCGACTCGAGAGCAGAGCGGGGTTCTTTGCTTCCACTCGAGATGGATGCCTGTCTCCCCGGGTGCGTCTGGAATGCAACCCCGAGATCCCTTTCGCCCCTGGAGAGGAACATTGGCTTCTGGACACAAGCCTAGATGAGGTCTATTGGCCCTGCAGTCACTCGAGAGCAATCCCCAGCTTTCCTTCGCAACTCGAATGGAAGATTGGACTTCCCTGGGCCAACACAAGAGGCATCCTGAATTCCCCGTCGTAACTCGAGAATCCCGCTGCAACTCGAGAAAATCCACGTGGTTCCCCCGTCATCGCAAGATGAAGCCCTTTCCCGCTACAGTGTCTCAGGAGAAGTCCCACGTTAGGTATTGGAGGTCGAAACGGTACTTGGCACCCTTGATGCGACCCACAAAGTGCCCCGACATCCCGGTCTCCCTCAAGAGGAACACCGAGGTTTTCCCGCACCACTTCCTCTGAGCCCCTTCTACCCTCCTGATCTGGACAGGAGGGTCGACTCCCCTGCTTTGTCTGGAAGGGGTTCCCGACCTTCCGGTCGCACCTCAGGATGAGGCCGGTCTCACGACGACATTCCAGACGTGGCCTCGTGGGTGGTTCCACATTCCGAAGGACCCCGATTTCCCGGTCCCCTCTTGATAAGAACCCGATGCCCGGACACCTCTTCGAACTCCACCCTGTGAATGAAGTCAACACGAAGGGGCAGTGACTCGCCCGTGCATCGTCGGGAAAAGACCCCCAGGTTCCAAATACCGCTCGACAAGTGGCCTGTCTCCCCGGGAACACCTCGAGAGGCAAGCGGAGTTCCATGCCTCAACCCAAGACGAGGCCTGACTCTCCTGTCCCAAGTCTGCAGGGACCTTGCGATCGGAGTCTGAAGTCAGAGGAACCCTGAGGTTCCTGCCTCAACTGGAGATGAGGCCCTCTTCCAATGCACCAAACCCAGTGGAGTGCCGAGAGGCCCCTCCCACCTCCAGTTTCCCTGACTTCTCAGAGCCACCATGAGAAGCCCCCTGAGGTCACCTGCACAAGTCGAGGGACCCCAGGGTGTCCTGCCTCAACCCGAGAAAGACCTCGAGAGACCTTCTTCAACACGTCTCGAGGCCAGATTCCCCTACTGCCGTGAGCCGGCATATTGCATATTGAGTGCATATTGCATATTGCATATTGAGTGCAGCACTTTCCACAGCATCATCTTTCAGGATCTGGAATAGCTCCACTGGAATTCTATCACTGCTGGGAGCCAGTGAGGAACTCCGCCCATGACAAAGGTCATGAGGAAGGAGGCTCGGCATACGCAAAGGCGGGATCGAGCTTCAGGAGTCCCCCTGGAAATTCTCGAGCATATACCCCCAAAACCAGAGTCTGCCTACTTTCTGCTTGTGCTTTCACCTAAACCTCTGACTTTACGGGGGGCTCTCCCCCACTACCTCTCTCTGAAAAAAGAGTTAGCTTACAGTTCCAGTTAATAATTCCTGGGTGTGACAGTGTTTAACCTACAAACTCCTTTGGAAATCCTCTAGCCTGCCTGAATAGGTTTTTCCGGCCACATGGGATCGTTCAGAGCCTCCCAACTGTGAGAGGCAGGAGATGTTCTAAACTGTCTAAACACAGATTCTTTTGAGTAGTTACAAGATTGATTAGAAATTGTATTGGTGAATGGTTTTTCACTTGTTGGGCCATTGTTTGCTGCTAAGTTTCCATATCCCTTACCTGCTGTGTCCCTGGCAGTGTATTGATTAATATAATTGGTGTAAGTAGTAGCTTTAATGTTTGTAACCTGGGACCCTTGAGTTAATTCTTTTTCTTGTTATAGCCCACCACACCTTTGCTCTGTAGGAATGCAACTTTATCTAATGCTTTTTTGGAGGGTGGCTCCTGACCAACCACCTTTAGAGAAAAATAAGTTTTCTGAAGAAAAGGTCTTAAAATGTTAACAGGCCTCCGGGCCAGAAGATGATGCAAATCACCTAAGCTTTTGCATATGATAAGTTTGCAGGAAGAAAGCCTGGTTTGCTGCAAGACTCGACCCCTTCCCCCATTATCCTCTATGCATAACTTAAGGTATAAAAACTACTTTGAAAAATAAAGTGCGGGCCTTGTTCACCGAAACTTGGTCTCACCATGTCGTTCTTTCTCTTACCTTCTGGCTGAATTATTCAGCCTCTTTTCTCCACTGAATTTCCTCACTGAGCTATCCTCATTCTATTACTCTTTATATCCTTAATTAACATTTAATTAAGCAGTGGTTTCCTGATCTTCGCCTACGCCGTCTCTCCTTCGAATACCCTGGATCAGCCGGGGCTGGTCCCCGGCACCCTACCATGGCTCGAGAGCAATGAGGCGCTCGCCCTCGCCACTCGCATGGAGACCCGACTTCCCTGGCGCCCCACGAGAGGCTCACTGACCTCGCCGTCGTACCTCGTGAGAAAGCGCACACTGGGGCCGCCGCTCGAGAACAACCCCAAGACTCCCCCGGCATCGCGAGATGAGGGCCTTCGTCTCCTGCATGGCCTAGAGACCAATCTCGCGACCTCTCTCCAAACGCCTCAGGAGGCTTGACTCGCTTTAGTCCACCCAGTGAGCTCCAAGAGATACCCGTCGCGACTCGAGAGCAGAGCGGGGTTCTTTGCTTCCACTCGAGATGGAGGCCTGTCTCCCCGGGTGTGTCTGGAATGCAACCCCGAGATCCCTGTCGCCCCTGGAGAGGAACACTGGCTTCTGGACACAAGCCTAGATGAGGTCTATTGGCCCTGCAGTCACTCGAGAGAAATCCCCAGCTTTCCTTCGCAACTCGAATGGAAGATTGGACTTCCCTGGGCCTACACAAGAGGCATCCTGAATTCCCCGTCGTAATTCGAGAATCCTGCTACACCTCGAGAAAAACCACGTGGTTCCCCCGTCATCGCAAGATGTAGCCCTGTGCCGCTACAGCGTCTCAGGAGAAGTCCCACTTTAGGAATTGGAGGTCGAAACGGTACTTGTCACCCTTGATGCGACCCACAAAGTGCCCCGACATCCCGGTCTCCCTCGAGAGGAACACCGAAGTTTTCCGGCAACACTTCCTCGGAGCCTCTTCTACCCTCCTGATCTGGACAGGAGGGTCGACTCCCCTGCTTTGTCTGGAAGGGGTTCCCGACCTTCCGGTCGCACCTCAGGATGAGGCCGGTCTCACGACGACATTCCAGACGTGGCCTCGTGGGTGGTTCCACATTCCGAAGGACCCCGATTTCCCGGTCCCCTCTTGATAAGAACCCGATGCCCGGACACCTCTTCGAACTCCACCCTGTGAATGAAGTCAACACGAAGGGGCAGTGACTCGCCCGTGCATCGTCGGGAAAAGACCCCCAGGTTCCAAATACCGCTCGACAAGTGGCCTGTCTCCCCGGGAACACCTCGAGAGGCAAGCGGAGTTCCATGCCTCAACCCAAGACGAGGCCTGACTCTCCTGTCCCAAGTCTGCAGGGACCTTGCGATCGGAGTCTGAAGTCAGAGGAACCCTGAGGTTCCTGCCTCAACTGGAGATGAGGCCCTCTTCCAATGCACCAAACCCAGTGGAGTGCCGAGAGGCCCCTCCCACCTCCAGTTTCCCTGACTTCTCAGAGCCACCATGAGAAGCCCCCTGAGGTCACCTGCACAAGTCGAGGGACCCCAGGGTGTCCTGCCTCAACCCGAGAAAGACCTCGAGAGACCTTCTTCAACACGTCTCGAGGCCAGATTCCCCTACTATGACTTGAGAGTAAAGACGCGCTCCCCCTCGCCATTCGCATGGAGACCCGACTTCCTTGCCGCCCCACGAGAGGCTCACTGACCTCGCCGTCGTACCTCGCGAGAAACCGCACACTGGGGCCGCCGCTCGAGAACAACCCCGAGCCTCCCCCGTCATCGCGACTTGAGGGCCTTCGTCTCCTGTATGGCCTAGAGACCAGTCTCTCGACCTCTCTCCAAACGCCTCAGGAGGCTTGACTCCCTTTAGTCCACCCAGTGAGCTCCAAGAGATACCCGTCGCGACTCGAGAGCAGAGCGGGGTTCTTTGCTTCCACTCGAGATGGATGCCTGTCTCCCCGGGTGCGTCTGGAATGCAACCCCGAGATCCCTTTCGCCCCTGGAGAGGAACATTGGCTTCTGGACACAAGCCTAGATGAGGTCTATTGGCCCTGCAGTCACTCGAGAGCAATCCCCAGCTTTCCTTCGCAACTCGAATGGAAGATTGGACTTCCCTGGGCCAACACAAGAGGCATCCTGAATTCCCCGTCGTAACTCGAGAATCCCGCTGCAACTCGAGAAAATCCACGTGGTTCCCCCGTCATCGCAAGATGAAGCCCTTTCCCGCTACAGTGTCTCAGGAGAAGTCCCACGTTAGGTATTGGAGGTCGAAACGGTACTTGGCACCCTTGATGCGACCCACAAAGTGCCCCGACATCCCGGTCTCCCTCAAGAGGAACACCGAGGTTTTCCCGCACCACTTCCTCTGAGCCCCTTCTACCCTCCTGATCTGGACAGGAGGGTCGACTCCCCTGCTTTGTCTGGAAGGGGTTCCCGACCTTCCGGTCGCACCTCAGGATGAGGCCGGTCTCACGACGACATTCCAGACGTGGCCTCGTGGGTGGTTCCACATTCCGAAGGACCCCGATTTCCCGGTCCCCTCTTGATAAGAACCCGATGCCCGGACACCTCTTCGAACTCCACCCTGTGAATGAAGTCAACACGAAGGGGCAGTGACTCGCCCGTGCATCGTCGGGAAAAGACCCCCAGGTTCCAAATACCGCTCGACAAGTGGCCTGTCTCCCCGGGAACACCTCGAGAGGCAAGCGGAGTTCCATGCCTCAACCCAAGACGAGGCCTGACTCTCCTGTCCCAAGTCTGCAGGGACCTTGCGATCGGAGTCTGAAGTCAGAGGAACCCTGAGGTTCCTGCCTCAACTGGAGATGAGGCCCTCTTCCAATGCACCAAACCCAGTGGAGTGCCGAGAGGCCCCTCCCACCTCCAGTTTCCCTGACTTCTCAGAGCCACCATGAGAAGCCCCCTGAGGTCACCTGCACAAGTCGAGGGACCCCAGGGTGTCCTGCCTCAACCCGAGAAAGACCTCGAGAGACCTTCTTCAACACGTCTCGAGGCCAGATTCCCCTACTATGACTTGAGAGTAAAGACGCGCTCCCCCTCGCCATTCGCATGGAGACCCGACTTCCTTGCCGCCCCACGAGAGGCTCACTGACCTCGCCGTCGTACCTCGCGAGAAACCGCACACTGGGGCCGCCGCTCGAGAACAACCCCGAGCCTCCCCCGTCATCGCGACTTGAGGGCCTTCGTCTCCTGTATGGCCTAGAGACCAGTCTCTCGACCTCTCTCCAAACGCCTCAGGAGGCTTGACTCCCTTTAGTCCACCCAGTGAGCTCCAAGAGATACCCGTCGCGACTCGAGAGCAGAGCGGGGTTCTTTGCTTCCACTCGAGATGGATGCCTGTCTCCCCGGGTGCGTCTGGAATGCAACCCCGAGATCCCTTTCGCCCCTGGAGAGGAACATTGGCTTCTGGACACAAGCCTAGATGAGGTCTATTGGCCCTGCAGTCACTCGAGAGCAATCCCCAGCTTTCCTTCGCAACTCGAATGGAAGATTGGACTTCCCTGGGCCAACACAAGAGGCATCCTGAGTTCCCCATCGTAACTCGAGAATCCCGCTGCAACTCGAGAAAATCCACGTGGTTCCCCGTCATCGCAAGATGAAGCCCTTTCCCGCTACAGTGTCTCAGGAGAAGTCCCACGTTAGGTATTGGAGGTCGAAACGGTACTTGGCACCCTTGATGCGACCCACAAAGTGCCCCGACATCCCGGTCTCCCTCAAGAGGAACACCGAGGTTTTCCCGAACCACTTCCTCTGAGCCCCTTCTGCCCTCCTGATCTCGACAGGAGGGTCGACTCCGCTGCTTTGTCTGGAAGGGGTTCCCGACCTTCCGGTCGCACCTCAGGATGAGGCCGGTCTCACGACGACATTCCAGACGTAGCCTCGTGGGTGCTTCCACATTGTGAAGGACCCCGATTTCCCGGTCCCCTCTTGATAAGAACCCGATGCCCGGACACCTCTCCGAACTCCACCCTGTGAATGAAGTCAACACGAAGGGGCAGTCACTCGTCCATGTATCGTCCGGAAAAGACCCCCAGGTTCCAAATACAGCTCGACAAGTGGCCTCTCTCCCCGGGGAGACCTCGAGAGATAAGCGGAGTTCCATGCCACAACCCAAGACGAGGCCTGACTCTCCTGTTCCCAGTCTGCAGGGACCCTGCGATCAGAGTCTGAAATCAGAGGAACCCTGACGTTCCTGCCTCACCTGGAGATGAGGCCCTCTTCCAATGCACCAAACCCAGTGGAGTGCCGAGAGGCCCCTCCCACCTCCAGTTTCCCTGACTTCTCAGAGCCACCATGAGAAGCCCCCTGAGGTCACCTGCACAAGTCGAGGGACCCCAGGGTGTCCTGCCTCAACCCGAGAAAGACCTCGAGAGACCTTCTTCAACACGTCTCGAGGCCAGATTCCCCTACTGCCGTGAGCCGGCATATTGCATATTGAGTGCATATTGCATATTGCATATTGAGTGCAGCACTTTCCACAGCATCATCTTTCAGGATCTGGAATAGCTCCACTGGAATTCTATCACTGCTGGGAGCCAGTGAGGAACTCCGCCCATGACAAAGGTCATGAGGAAGGAGGCTCGGCATACGCAAAGGCGGGATCGAGCTTCAGGAGTCCCCCTGGAAATTCTCGAGCATATACCCCCAAAACCAGAGTCTGCCTACTTTCTGCTTGTGCTTTCACCTAAACCTCTGACTTTACGGGGGGCTCTCCCCCACTACCTCTCTCTGAAAAAAGAGTTAGCTTACAGTTCCAGTTAATAATTCCTGGGTGTGACAGTGTTTAACCTACAAACTCCTTTGGAAATCCTCTAGCCTGCCTGAATAGGTTTTTCCGGCCACATGGGATCGTTCAGAGCCTCCCAACTGTGAGAGGCAGGAGATGTTCTAAACTGTCTAAACACAGATTCTTTTGAGTAGTTACAAGATTGATTAGAAATTGTATTGGTGAATGGTTTTTCACTTGTTGGGCCATTGTTTGCTGCTAAGTTTCCATATCCCTTACCTGCTGTGTCCCTGGCAGTGTATTGATTAATATAATTGGTGTAAGTAGTAGCTTTAATGTTTGTAACCTGGGACCCTTGAGTTAATTCTTTTTCTTGTTATAGCCCACCACACCTTTGCTCTGTAGGAATGCAACTTTATCTAATGCTTTTTTGGAGGGTGGCTCCTGACCAACCACCTTTAGAGAAAAATAAGTTTTCTGAAGAAAAGGTCTTAAAATGTTAACAGGCCTCCGGGCCAGAAGATGATGCAAATCACCTAAGCTTTTGCATATGATAAGTTTGCAGGAAGAAAGCCTGGTTTGCTGCAAGACTCGACCCCTTCCCCCATTATCCTCTATGCATAACTTAAGGTATAAAAACTACTTTGAAAAATAAAGTGCGGGCCTTGTTCACCGAAACTTGGTCTCACCATGTCGTTCTTTCTCTTACCTTCTGGCTGAATTATTCAGCCTCTTTTCTCCACTGAATTTCCTCACTGAGCTATCCTCATTCTATTACTCTTTATATCCTTAATTAACATTTAATTAAGCAGTGGTTTCCTGATCTTCGCCTACGCCGTCTCTCCTTCGAATACCCTGGATCAGCCGGGGCTGGTCCCCGGCACCCTACCATGGCTCGAGAGCAATGAGGCGCTCGCCCTCGCCACTCGCATGGAGACCCGACTTCCCTGGCGCCCCACGAGAGGCTCACTGACCTCGCCGTCGTACCTCGTGAGAAAGCGCACACTGGGGCCGCCGCTCGAGAACAACCCCAAGACTCCCCCGGCATCGCGAGATGAGGGCCTTCGTCTCCTGCATGGCCTAGAGACCAATCTCGCGACCTCTCTCCAAACGCCTCAGGAGGCTTGACTCGCTTTAGTCCACCCAGTGAGCTCCAAGAGATACCCGTCGCGACTCGAGAGCAGAGCGGGGTTCTTTGCTTCCACTCGAGATGGAGGCCTGTCTCCCCGGGTGTGTCTGGAATGCAACCCCGAGATCCCTGTCGCCCCTGGAGAGGAACACTGGCTTCTGGACACAAGCCTAGATGAGGTCTATTGGCCCTGCAGTCACTCGAGAGAAATCCCCAGCTTTCCTTCGCAACTCGAATGGAAGATTGGACTTCCCTGGGCCTACACAAGAGGCATCCTGAATTCCCCGTCGTAATTCGAGAATCCTGCTACACCTCGAGAAAAACCACGTGGTTCCCCCGTCATCGCAAGATGTAGCCCTGTGCCGCTACAGCGTCTCAGGAGAAGTCCCACTTTAGGAATTGGAGGTCGAAACGGTACTTGTCACCCTTGATGCGACCCACAAAGTGCCCCGACATCCCGGTCTCCCTCGAGAGGAACACCGAAGTTTTCCGGCAACACTTCCTCGGAGCCTCTTCTACCCTCCTGATCTGGACAGGAGGGTCGACTCCCCTGCTTTGTCTGGAAGGGGTTCCCGACCTTCCGGTCGCACCTCAGGATGAGGCCGGTCTCACGACGACATTCCAGACGTGGCCTCGTGGGTGGTTCCACATTCCGAAGGACCCCGATTTCCCGGTCCCCTCTTGATAAGAACCCGATGCCCGGACACCTCTTCGAACTCCACCCTGTGAATGAAGTCAACACGAAGGGGCAGTGACTCGCCCGTGCATCGTCGGGAAAAGACCCCCAGGTTCCAAATACCGCTCGACAAGTGGCCTGTCTCCCCGGGAACACCTCGAGAGGCAAGCGGAGTTCCATGCCTCAACCCAAGACGAGGCCTGACTCTCCTGTCCCAAGTCTGCAGGGACCTTGCGATCGGAGTCTGAAGTCAGAGGAACCCTGAGGTTCCTGCCTCAACTGGAGATGAGGCCCTCTTCCAATGCACCAAACCCAGTGGAGTGCCGAGAGGCCCCTCCCACCTCCAGTTTCCCTGACTTCTCAGAGCCACCATGAGAAGCCCCCTGAGGTCACCTGCACAAGTCGAGGGACCCCAGGGTGTCCTGCCTCAACCCGAGAAAGACCTCGAGAGACCTTCTTCAACACGTCTCGAGGCCAGATTCCCCTACTGCCGTGAGCCGGCATATTGCATATTGAGTGCATATTGCATATTGCATATTGAGTGCAGCACTTTCCACAGCATCCTCTTTCAGGATCTGGAATAGCTCCACTGGAATTCTATCACTGCTGGGAGCCAGTGAGGAACTCCGCCCATGACAAAGGTCATGAGGAAGGAGGCTCGGCATACGCAAAGGCGGGATCGAGCTTCAGGAGTCCCCCTGGAAATTCTCGAGCATATACCCCCAAAACCAGAGTCTGCCTACTTTCTGCTTGTGCTTTCACCTAAACCTCTGACTTTACGGGGGGCTCTCCCCCACTACCTCTCTCTGAAAAAAGAGTTAGCTTACAGTTCCAGTTAATAATTCCTGGGTGTGACAGTGTTTAACCTACAAACTCCTTTGGAAATCCTCTAGCCTGCCTGAATAGGTTTTTCCGGCCACATGGGATCGTTCAGAGCCTCCCAACTGTGAGAGGCAGGAGATGTTCTAAACTGTCTAAACACAGATTCTTTTGAGTAGTTACAAGATTGATTAGAAATTGTATTGGTGAATGGTTTTTCACTTGTTGGGCCATTGTTTGCTGCTAAGTTTCCATATCCCTTACCTGCTGTGTCCCTGGCAGTGTATTGATTAATATAATTGGTGTAAGTAGTAGCTTTAATGTTTGTAACCTGGGACCCTTGAGTTAATTCTTTTTCTTGTTATAGCCCACCACACCTTTGCTCTGTAGGAATGCAACTTTATCTAATGCTTTTTTGGAGGGTGGCTCCTGACCAACCACCTTTAGAGAAAAATAAGTTTTCTGAAGAAAAGGTCTTAAAATGTTAACAGGCCTCCGGGCCAGAAGATGATGCAAATCACCTAAGCTTTTGCATATGATAAGTTTGCAGGAAGAAAGCCTGGTTTGCTGCAAGACTCGACCCCTTCCCCCATTATCCTCTATGCATAACTTAAGGTATAAAAACTACTTTGAAAAATAAAGTGCGGGCCTTGTTCACCGAAACTTGGTCTCACCATGTCGTTCTTTCTCTTACCTTCTGGCTGAATTATTCAGCCTCTTTTCTCCACTGAATTTCCTCACTGAGCTATCCTCATTCTATTACTCTTTATATCCTTAATTAACATTTAATTAAGCAGTGGTTTCCTGATCTTCGCCTACGCCGTCTCTCCTTCGAATACCCTGGATCAGCCGGGGCTGGTCCCCGGCACCCTACCATGGCTCGAGAGCAATGAGGCGCTCGCCCTCGCCACTCGCATGGAGACCCGACTTCCCTGGCGCCCCACGAGAGGCTCACTGACCTCGCCGTCGTACCTCGTGAGAAAGCGCACACTGGGGCCGCCGCTCGAGAACAACCCCAAGACTCCCCCGGCATCGCGAGATGAGGGCCTTCGTCTCCTGCATGGCCTAGAGACCAATCTCGCGACCTCTCTCCAAACGCCTCAGGAGGCTTGACTCGCTTTAGTCCACCCAGTGAGCTCCAAGAGATACCCGTCGCGACTCGAGAGCAGAGCGGGGTTCTTTGCTTCCACTCGAGATGGAGGCCTGTCTCCCCGGGTGTGTCTGGAATGCAACCCCGAGATCCCTGTCGCCCCTGGAGAGGAACACTGGCTTCTGGACACAAGCCTAGATGAGGTCTATTGGCCCTGCAGTCACTCGAGAGAAATCCCCAGCTTTCCTTCGCAACTCGAATGGAAGATTGGACTTCCCTGGGCCTACACAAGAGGCATCCTGAATTCCCCGTCGTAATTCGAGAATCCTGCTACACCTCGAGAAAAACCACGTGGTTCCCCCGTCATCGCAAGATGTAGCCCTGTGCCGCTACAGCGTCTCAGGAGAAGTCCCACTTTAGGAATTGGAGGTCGAAACGGTACTTGTCACCCTTGATGCGACCCACAAAGTGCCCCGACATCCCGGTCTCCCTCGAGAGGAACACCGAAGTTTTCCGGCAACACTTCCTCGGAGCCTCTTCTACCCTCCTGATCTGGACAGGAGGGTCGACTCCCCTGCTTTGTCTGGAAGGGGTTCCCGACCTTCCGGTCGCACCTCAGGATGAGGCCGGTCTCACGACGACATTCCAGACGTGGCCTCGTGGGTGGTTCCACATTCCGAAGGACCCCGATTTCCCGGTCCCCTCTTGATAAGAACCCGATGCCCGGACACCTCTTCGAACTCCACCCTGTGAATGAAGTCAACACGAAGGGGCAGTGACTCGCCCGTGCATCGTCGGGAAAAGACCCCCAGGTTCCAAATACCGCTCGACAAGTGGCCTGTCTCCCCGGGAACACCTCGAGAGGCAAGCGGAGTTCCATGCCTCAACCCAAGACGAGGCCTGACTCTCCTGTCCCAAGTCTGCAGGGACCTTGCGATCGGAGTCTGAAGTCAGAGGAACCCTGAGGTTCCTGCCTCAACTGGAGATGAGGCCCTCTTCCAATGCACCAAACCCAGTGGAGTGCCGAGAGGCCCCTCCCACCTCCAGTTTCCCTGACTTCTCAGAGCCACCATGAGAAGCCCCCTGAGGTCACCTGCACAAGTCGAGGGACCCCAGGGTGTCCTGCCTCAACCCGAGAAAGACCTCGAGAGACCTTCTTCAACACGTCTCGAGGCCAGATTCCCCTACTATGACTTGAGAGTAAAGACGCGCTCCCCCTCGCCATTCGCATGGAGACCCGACTTCCTTGCCGCCCCACGAGAGGCTCACTGACCTCGCCGTCGTACCTCGCGAGAAACCGCACACTGGGGCCGCCGCTCGAGAACAACCCCGAGCCTCCCCCGTCATCGCGACTTGAGGGCCTTCGTCTCCTGTATGGCCTAGAGACCAGTCTCTCGACCTCTCTCCAAACGCCTCAGGAGGCTTGACTCCCTTTAGTCCACCCAGTGAGCTCCAAGAGATACCCGTCGCGACTCGAGAGCAGAGCGGGGTTCTTTGCTTCCACTCGAGATGGATGCCTGTCTCCCCGGGTGCGTCTGGAATGCAACCCCGAGATCCCTTTCGCCCCTGGAGAGGAACATTGGCTTCTGGACACAAGCCTAGATGAGGTCTATTGGCCCTGCAGTCACTCGAGAGCAATCCCCAGCTTTCCTTCGCAACTCGAATGGAAGATTGGACTTCCCTGGGCCAACACAAGAGGCATCCTGAATTCCCCGTCGTAACTCGAGAATCCCGCTGCAACTCGAGAAAATCCACGTGGTTCCCCCGTCATCGCAAGATGAAGCCCTTTCCCGCTACAGTGTCTCAGGAGAAGTCCCACGTTAGGTATTGGAGGTCGAAACGGTACTTGGCACCCTTGATGCGACCCACAAAGTGCCCCGACATCCCGGTCTCCCTCAAGAGGAACACCGAGGTTTTCCCGCACCACTTCCTCTGAGCCCCTTCTACCCTCCTGATCTGGACAGGAGGGTCGACTCCCCTGCTTTGTCTGGAAGGGGTTCCCGACCTTCCGGTCGCACCTCAGGATGAGGCCGGTCTCACGACGACATTCCAGACGTGGCCTCGTGGGTGGTTCCACATTCCGAAGGACCCCGATTTCCCGGTCCCCTCTTGATAAGAACCCGATGCCCGGACACCTCTTCGAACTCCACCCTGTGAATGAAGTCAACACGAAGGGGCAGTGACTCGCCCGTGCATCGTCGGGAAAAGACCCCCAGGTTCCAAATACCGCTCGACAAGTGGCCTGTCTCCCCGGGAACACCTCGAGAGGCAAGCGGAGTTCCATGCCTCAACCCAAGACGAGGCCTGACTCTCCTGTCCCAAGTCTGCAGGGACCTTGCGATCGGAGTCTGAAGTCAGAGGAACCCTGAGGTTCCTGCCTCAACTGGAGATGAGGCCCTCTTCCAATGCACCAAACCCAGTGGAGTGCCGAGAGGCCCCTCCCACCTCCAGTTTCCCTGACTTCTCAGAGCCACCATGAGAAGCCCCCTGAGGTCACCTGCACAAGTCGAGGGACCCCAGGGTGTCCTGCCTCAACCCGAGAAAGACCTCGAGAGACCTTCTTCAACACGTCTCGAGGCCAGATTCCCCTACTATGACTTGAGAGTAAAGACGCGCTCCCCCTCGCCATTCGCATGGAGACCCGACTTCCTTGCCGCCCCACGAGAGGCTCACTGACCTCGCCGTCGTACCTCGCGAGAAACCGCACACTGGGGCCGCCGCTCGAGAACAACCCCGAGCCTCCCCCGTCATCGCGACTTGAGGGCCTTCGTCTCCTGTATGGCCTAGAGACCAGTCTCTCGACCTCTCTCCAAACGCCTCAGGAGGCTTGACTCCCTTTAGTCCACCCAGTGAGCTCCAAGAGATACCCGTCGCGACTCGAGAGCAGAGCGGGGTTCTTTGCTTCCACTCGAGATGGATGCCTGTCTCCCCGGGTGCGTCTGGAATGCAACCCCGAGATCCCTTTCGCCCCTGGAGAGGAACATTGGCTTCTGGACACAAGCCTAGATGAGGTCTATTGGCCCTGCAGTCACTCGAGAGCAATCCCCAGCTTTCCTTCGCAACTCGAATGGAAGATTGGACTTCCCTGGGCCAACACAAGAGGCATCCTGAATTCCCCGTCGTAACTCGAGAATCCCGCTGCAACTCGAGAAAATCCACGTGGTTCCCCCGTCATCGCAAGATGAAGCCCTTTCCCGCTACAGTGTCTCAGGAGAAGTCCCACGTTAGGTATTGGAGGTCGAAACGGTACTTGGCACCCTTGATGCGACCCACAAAGTGCCCCGACATCCCGGTCTCCCTCAAGAGGAACACCGAGGTTTTCCCGCACCACTTCCTCTGAGCCCCTTCTACCCTCCTGATCTGGACAGGAGGGTCGACTCCCCTGCTTTGTCTGGAAGGGGTTCCCGACCTTCCGGTCGCACCTCAGGATGAGGCCGGTCTCACGACGACATTCCAGACGTGGCCTCGTGGGTGGTTCCACATTCCGAAGGACCCCGATTTCCCGGTCCCCTCTTGATAAGAACCCGATGCCCGGACACCTCTTCGAACTCCACCCTGTGAATGAAGTCAACACGAAGGGGCAGTGACTCGCCCGTGCATCGTCGGGAAAAGACCCCCAGGTTCCAAATACCGCTCGACAAGTGGCCTGTCTCCCCGGGAACACCTCGAGAGGCAAGCGGAGTTCCATGCCTCAACCCAAGACGAGGCCTGACTCTCCTGTCCCAAGTCTGCAGGGACCTTGCGATCGGAGTCTGAAGTCAGAGGAACCCTGAGGTTCCTGCCTCAACTGGAGATGAGGCCCTCTTCCAATGCACCAAACCCAGTGGAGTGCCGAGAGGCCCCTCCCACCTCCAGTTTCCCTGACTTCTCAGAGCCACCATGAGAAGCCCCCTGAGGTCACCTGCACAAGTCGAGGGACCCCAGGGTGTCCTGCCTCAACCCGAGAAAGACCTCGAGAGACCTTCTTCAACACGTCTCGAGGCCAGATTCCCCTACTGCCGTGAGCCGGCATATTGCATATTGAGTGCATATTGCATATTGCATATTGAGTGCAGCACTTTCCACAGCATCCTCTTTCAGGATCTGGAATAGCTCCACTGGAATTCTATCACTGCTGGGAGCCAGTGAGGAACTCCGCCCATGACAAAGGTCATGAGGAAGGAGGCTCGGCATACGCAAAGGCGGGATCGAGCTTCAGGAGTCCCCCTGGAAATTCTCGAGCATATACCCCCAAAACCAGAGTCTGCCTACTTTCTGCTTGTGCTTTCACCTAAACCTCTGACTTTACGGGGGGCTCTCCCCCACTACCTCTCTCTGAAAAAAGAGTTAGCTTACAGTTCCAGTTAATAATTCCTGGGTGTGACAGTGTTTAACCTACAAACTCCTTTGGAAATCCTCTAGCCTGCCTGAATAGGTTTTTCCGGCCACATGGGATCGTTCAGAGCCTCCCAACTGTGAGAGGCAGGAGATGTTCTAAACTGTCTAAACACAGATTCTTTTGAGTAGTTACAAGATTGATTAGAAATTGTATTGGTGAATGGTTTTTCACTTGTTGGGCCATTGTTTGCTGCTAAGTTTCCATATCCCTTACCTGCTGTGTCCCTGGCAGTGTATTGATTAATATAATTGGTGTAAGTAGTAGCTTTAATGTTTGTAACCTGGGACCCTTGAGTTAATTCTTTTTCTTGTTATAGCCCACCACACCTTTGCTCTGTAGGAATGCAACTTTATCTAATGCTTTTTTGGAGGGTGGCTCCTGACCAACCACCTTTAGAGAAAAATAAGTTTTCTGAAGAAAAGGTCTTAAAATGTTAACAGGCCTCCGGGCCAGAAGATGATGCAAATCACCTAAGCTTTTGCATATGATAAGTTTGCAGGAAGAAAGCCTGGTTTGCTGCAAGACTCGACCCCTTCCCCCATTATCCTCTATGCATAACTTAAGGTATAAAAACTACTTTGAAAAATAAAGTGCGGGCCTTGTTCACCGAAACTTGGTCTCACCATGTCGTTCTTTCTCTTACCTTCTGGCTGAATTATTCAGCCTCTTTTCTCCACTGAATTTCCTCACTGAGCTATCCTCATTCTATTACTCTTTATATCCTTAATTAACATTTAATTAAGCAGTGGTTTCCTGATCTTCGCCTACGCCGTCTCTCCTTCGAATACCCTGGATCAGCCGGGGCTGGTCCCCGGCACCCTACCATGGCTCGAGAGCAATGAGGCGCTCGCCCTCGCCACTCGCATGGAGACCCGACTTCCCTGGCGCCCCACGAGAGGCTCACTGACCTCGCCGTCGTACCTCGTGAGAAAGCGCACACTGGGGCCGCCGCTCGAGAACAACCCCAAGACTCCCCCGGCATCGCGAGATGAGGGCCTTCGTCTCCTGCATGGCCTAGAGACCAATCTCGCGACCTCTCTCCAAACGCCTCAGGAGGCTTGACTCGCTTTAGTCCACCCAGTGAGCTCCAAGAGATACCCGTCGCGACTCGAGAGCAGAGCGGGGTTCTTTGCTTCCACTCGAGATGGAGGCCTGTCTCCCCGGGTGTGTCTGGAATGCAACCCCGAGATCCCTGTCGCCCCTGGAGAGGAACACTGGCTTCTGGACACAAGCCTAGATGAGGTCTATTGGCCCTGCAGTCACTCGAGAGAAATCCCCAGCTTTCCTTCGCAACTCGAATGGAAGATTGGACTTCCCTGGGCCTACACAAGAGGCATCCTGAATTCCCCGTCGTAATTCGAGAATCCTGCTACACCTCGAGAAAAACCACGTGGTTCCCCCGTCATCGCAAGATGTAGCCCTGTGCCGCTACAGCGTCTCAGGAGAAGTCCCACTTTAGGAATTGGAGGTCGAAACGGTACTTGTCACCCTTGATGCGACCCACAAAGTGCCCCGACATCCCGGTCTCCCTCGAGAGGAACACCGAAGTTTTCCGGCAACACTTCCTCGGAGCCTCTTCTACCCTCCTGATCTGGACAGGAGGGTCGACTCCCCTGCTTTGTCTGGAAGGGGTTCCCGACCTTCCGGTCGCACCTCAGGATGAGGCCGGTCTCACGACGACATTCCAGACGTGGCCTCGTGGGTGGTTCCACATTCCGAAGGACCCCGATTTCCCGGTCCCCTCTTGATAAGAACCCGATGCCCGGACACCTCTTCGAACTCCACCCTGTGAATGAAGTCAACACGAAGGGGCAGTGACTCGCCCGTGCATCGTCGGGAAAAGACCCCCAGGTTCCAAATACCGCTCGACAAGTGGCCTGTCTCCCCGGGAACACCTCGAGAGGCAAGCGGAGTTCCATGCCTCAACCCAAGACGAGGCCTGACTCTCCTGTCCCAAGTCTGCAGGGACCTTGCGATCGGAGTCTGAAGTCAGAGGAACCCTGAGGTTCCTGCCTCAACTGGAGATGAGGCCCTCTTCCAATGCACCAAACCCAGTGGAGTGCCGAGAGGCCCCTCCCACCTCCAGTTTCCCTGACTTCTCAGAGCCACCATGAGAAGCCCCCTGAGGTCACCTGCACAAGTCGAGGGACCCCAGGGTGTCCTGCCTCAACCCGAGAAAGACCTCGAGAGACCTTCTTCAACACGTCTCGAGGCCAGATTCCCCTACTATGACTTGAGAGTAAAGACGCGCTCCCCCTCGCCATTCGCATGGAGACCCGACTTCCTTGCCGCCCCACGAGAGGCTCACTGACCTCGCCGTCGTACCTCGCGAGAAACCGCACACTGGGGCCGCCGCTCGAGAACAACCCCGAGCCTCCCCCGTCATCGCGACTTGAGGGCCTTCGTCTCCTGTATGGCCTAGAGACCAGTCTCTCGACCTCTCTCCAAACGCCTCAGGAGGCTTGACTCCCTTTAGTCCACCCAGTGAGCTCCAAGAGATACCCGTCGCGACTCGAGAGCAGAGCGGGGTTCTTTGCTTCCACTCGAGATGGATGCCTGTCTCCCCGGGTGCGTCTGGAATGCAACCCCGAGATCCCTTTCGCCCCTGGAGAGGAACATTGGCTTCTGGACACAAGCCTAGATGAGGTCTATTGGCCCTGCAGTCACTCGAGAGCAATCCCCAGCTTTCCTTCGCAACTCGAATGGAAGATTGGACTTCCCTGGGCCAACACAAGAGGCATCCTGAATTCCCCGTCGTAACTCGAGAATCCCGCTGCAACTCGAGAAAATCCACGTGGTTCCCCCGTCATCGCAAGATGAAGCCCTTTCCCGCTACAGTGTCTCAGGAGAAGTCCCACGTTAGGTATTGGAGGTCGAAACGGTACTTGGCACCCTTGATGCGACCCACAAAGTGCCCCGACATCCCGGTCTCCCTCAAGAGGAACACCGAGGTTTTCCCGCACCACTTCCTCTGAGCCCCTTCTACCCTCCTGATCTGGACAGGAGGGTCGACTCCCCTGCTTTGTCTGGAAGGGGTTCCCGACCTTCCGGTCGCACCTCAGGATGAGGCCGGTCTCACGACGACATTCCAGACGTGGCCTCGTGGGTGGTTCCACATTCCGAAGGACCCCGATTTCCCGGTCCCCTCTTGATAAGAACCCGATGCCCGGACACCTCTTCGAACTCCACCCTGTGAATGAAGTCAACACGAAGGGGCAGTGACTCGCCCGTGCATCGTCGGGAAAAGACCCCCAGGTTCCAAATACCGCTCGACAAGTGGCCTGTCTCCCCGGGAACACCTCGAGAGGCAAGCGGAGTTCCATGCCTCAACCCAAGACGAGGCCTGACTCTCCTGTCCCAAGTCTGCAGGGACCTTGCGATCGGAGTCTGAAGTCAGAGGAACCCTGAGGTTCCTGCCTCAACTGGAGATGAGGCCCTCTTCCAATGCACCAAACCCAGTGGAGTGCCGAGAGGCCCCTCCCACCTCCAGTTTCCCTGACTTCTCAGAGCCACCATGAGAAGCCCCCTGAGGTCACCTGCACAAGTCGAGGGACCCCAGGGTGTCCTGCCTCAACCCGAGAAAGACCTCGAGAGACCTTCTTCAACACGTCTCGAGGCCAGATTCCCCTACTATGACTTGAGAGTAAAGACGCGCTCCCCCTCGCCATTCGCATGGAGACCCGACTTCCTTGCCGCCCCACGAGAGGCTCACTGACCTCGCCGTCGTACCTCGCGAGAAACCGCACACTGGGGCCGCCGCTCGAGAACAACCCCGAGCCTCCCCCGTCATCGCGACTTGAGGGCCTTCGTCTCCTGTATGGCCTAGAGACCAGTCTCTCGACCTCTCTCCAAACGCCTCAGGAGGCTTGACTCCCTTTAGTCCACCCAGTGAGCTCCAAGAGATACCCGTCGCGACTCGAGAGCAGAGCGGGGTTCTTTGCTTCCACTCGAGATGGATGCCTGTCTCCCCGGGTGCGTCTGGAATGCAACCCCGAGATCCCTTTCGCCCCTGGAGAGGAACATTGGCTTCTGGACACAAGCCTAGATGAGGTCTATTGGCCCTGCAGTCACTCGAGAGCAATCCCCAGCTTTCCTTCGCAACTCGAATGGAAGATTGGACTTCCCTGGGCCAACACAAGAGGCATCCTGAGTTCCCCATCGTAACTCGAGAATCCCGCTGCAACTCGAGAAAATCCACGTGGTTCCCCGG
This sequence comes from Bos indicus, assembly GCF_029378745.1. NCBI lineage: Eukaryota > Metazoa > Chordata > Mammalia > Artiodactyla > Bovidae > Bos > Bos indicus. The sequence continues at coordinate 154,802 of NW_027223723.1, forward strand.
TCATCGCAAGATGAAGCCCTTTCCCGCTACAGTGTCTCAGGAGAAGTCCCACGTTAGGTATTGGAGGTCGAAACGGTACTTGGCACCCTTGATGCGACCCACAAAGTGCCCCGACATCCCGGTCTCCCTCAAGAGGAACACCGAGGTTTTCCCGAACCACTTCCTCTGAGCCCCTTCTGCCCTCCTGATCTCGACAGGAGGGTCGACTCCGCTGCTTTGTCTGGAAGGGGTTCCCGACCTTCCGGTCGCACCTCAGGATGAGGCCGGTCTCACGACGACATTCCAGACGTAGCCTCGTGGGTGCTTCCACATTGTGAAGGACCCCGATTTCCCGGTCCCCTCTTGATAAGAACCCGATGCCCGGACACCTCTCCGAACTCCACCCTGTGAATGAAGTCAACACGAAGGGGCAGTCACTCGTCCATGTATCGTCCGGAAAAACCCCCAGGTTCCAAATACAGCTCGACAAGTGGCCTCTCTCCCCGGGGAGACCTCGAGAGATAAGCGGAGTTCCATGCCACAACCCAAGACGAGGCCTGACTCTCCTGTTCCCAGTCTGCAGGGACCCTGCGATCAGAGTCTGAAATCAGAGGAACCCGGACGTTCCTGCCTCACCTGGAGATGAGGCCCTCTTCCAATGCACCAAACCCAGTGGAGTGCCGAGAGGCCCCTCCCACCTCCAGTTTCCCTGACTTCTCAGAGCCACCATGAGAAGCCCCCTGAGGTCACCTGCACAAGTCGAGGGACCCCAGGGTGTCCTGCCTCAACCCGAGAAAGACCTCGAGAGACCTTCTTCAACACGTCTCGAGGCCAGATTCCCCTACTGCCGTGAGCCGGCATATTGCATATTGAGTGCATATTGCATATTGCATATTGAGTGCAGCACTTTCCACAGCATCCTCTTTCAGGATCTGGAATAGCTCCACTGGAATTCTATCACTGCTGGGAGCCAGTGAGGAACTCCGCCCATGACAAAGGTCATGAGGAAGGAGGCTCGGCATACGCAAAGGCGGGATCGAGCTTCAGGAGTCCCCCTGGAAATTCTCGAGCATATACCCCCAAAACCAGAGTCTGCCTACTTTCTGCTTGTGCTTTCACCTAAACCTCTGACTTTACGGGGGGCTCTCCCCCACTACCTCTCTCTGAAAAAAGAGTTAGCTTACAGTTCCAGTTAATAATTCCTGGGTGTGACAGTGTTTAACCTACAAACTCCTTTGGAAATCCTCTAGCCTGCCTGAATAGGTTTTTCCGGCCACATGGGATCGTTCAGAGCCTCCCAACTGTGAGAGGCAGGAGATGTTCTAAACTGTCTAAACACAGATTCTTTTGAGTAGTTACAAGATTGATTAGAAATTGTATTGGTGAATGGTTTTTCACTTGTTGGGCCATTGTTTGCTGCTAAGTTTCCATATCCCTTACCTGCTGTGTCCCTGGCAGTGTATTGATTAATATAATTGGTGTAAGTAGTAGCTTTAATGTTTGTAACCTGGGACCCTTGAGTTAATTCTTTTTCTTGTTATAGCCCACCACACCTTTGCTCTGTAGGAATGCAACTTTATCTAATGCTTTTTTGGAGGGTGGCTCCTGACCAACCACCTTTAGAGAAAAATAAGTTTTCTGAAGAAAAGGTCTTAAAATGTTAACAGGCCTCCGGGCCAGAAGATGATGCAAATCACCTAAGCTTTTGCATATGATAAGTTTGCAGGAAGAAAGCCTGGTTTGCTGCAAGACTCGACCCCTTCCCCCATTATCCTCTATGCATAACTTAAGGTATAAAAACTACTTTGAAAAATAAAGTGCGGGCCTTGTTCACCGAAACTTGGTCTCACCATGTCGTTCTTTCTCTTACCTTCTGGCTGAATTATTCAGCCTCTTTTCTCCACTGAATTTCCTCACTGAGCTATCCTCATTCTATTACTCTTTATATCCTTAATTAACATTTAATTAAGCAGTGGTTTCCTGATCTTCGCCTACGCCGTCTCTCCTTCGAATACCCTGGATCAGCCGGGGCTGGTCCCCGGCACCCTACCATGGCTCGAGAGCAATGAGGCGCTCGCCCTCGCCACTCGCATGGAGACCCGACTTCCCTGGCGCCCCACGAGAGGCTCACTGACCTCGCCGTCGTACCTCGTGAGAAAGCGCACACTGGGGCCGCCGCTCGAGAACAACCCCAAGACTCCCCCGGCATCGCGAGATGAGGGCCTTCGTCTCCTGCATGGCCTAGAGACCAATCTCGCGACCTCTCTCCAAACGCCTCAGGAGGCTTGACTCGCTTTAGTCCACCCAGTGAGCTCCAAGAGATACCCGTCGCGACTCGAGAGCAGAGCGGGGTTCTTTGCTTCCACTCGAGATGGAGGCCTGTCTCCCCGGGTGTGTCTGGAATGCAACCCCGAGATCCCTGTCGCCCCTGGAGAGGAACACTGGCTTCTGGACACAAGCCTAGATGAGGTCTATTGGCCCTGCAGTCACTCGAGAGAAATCCCCAGCTTTCCTTCGCAACTCGAATGGAAGATTGGACTTCCCTGGGCCTACACAAGAGGCATCCTGAATTCCCCGTCGTAATTCGAGAATCCTGCTACACCTCGAGAAAAACCACGTGGTTCCCCCGTCATCGCAAGATGTAGCCCTGTGCCGCTACAGCGTCTCAGGAGAAGTCCCACTTTAGGAATTGGAGGTCGAAACGGTACTTGTCACCCTTGATGCGACCCACAAAGTGCCCCGACATCCCGGTCTCCCTCGAGAGGAACACCGAAGTTTTCCGGCAACACTTCCTCGGAGCCTCTTCTACCCTCCTGATCTGGACAGGAGGGTCGACTCCCCTGCTTTGTCTGGAAGGGGTTCCCGACCTTCCGGTCGCACCTCAGGATGAGGCCGGTCTCACGACGACATTCCAGACGTGGCCTCGTGGGTGGTTCCACATTCCGAAGGACCCCGATTTCCCGGTCCCCTCTTGATAAGAACCCGATGCCCGGACACCTCTTCGAACTCCACCCTGTGAATGAAGTCAACACGAAGGGGCAGTGACTCGCCCGTGCATCGTCGGGAAAAGACCCCCAGGTTCCAAATACCGCTCGACAAGTGGCCTGTCTCCCCGGGAACACCTCGAGAGGCAAGCGGAGTTCCATGCCTCAACCCAAGACGAGGCCTGACTCTCCTGTCCCAAGTCTGCAGGGACCTTGCGATCGGAGTCTGAAGTCAGAGGAACCCTGAGGTTCCTGCCTCAACTGGAGATGAGGCCCTCTTCCAATGCACCAAACCCAGTGGAGTGCCGAGAGGCCCCTCCCACCTCCAGTTTCCCTGACTTCTCAGAGCCACCATGAGAAGCCCCCTGAGGTCACCTGCACAAGTCGAGGGACCCCAGGGTGTCCTGCCTCAACCCGAGAAAGACCTCGAGAGACCTTCTTCAACACGTCTCGAGGCCAGATTCCCCTACTATGACTTGAGAGTAAAGACGCGCTCCCCCTCGCCATTCGCATGGAGACCCGACTTCCTTGCCGCCCCACGAGAGGCTCACTGACCTCGCCGTCGTACCTCGCGAGAAACCGCACACTGGGGCCGCCGCTCGAGAACAACCCCGAGCCTCCCCCGTCATCGCGACTTGAGGGCCTTCGTCTCCTGTATGGCCTAGAGACCAGTCTCTCGACCTCTCTCCAAACGCCTCAGGAGGCTTGACTCCCTTTAGTCCACCCAGTGAGCTCCAAGAGATACCCGTCGCGACTCGAGAGCAGAGCGGGGTTCTTTGCTTCCACTCGAGATGGATGCCTGTCTCCCCGGGTGCGTCTGGAATGCAACCCCGAGATCCCTTTCGCCCCTGGAGAGGAACATTGGCTTCTGGACACAAGCCTAGATGAGGTCTATTGGCCCTGCAGTCACTCGAGAGCAATCCCCAGCTTTCCTTCGCAACTCGAATGGAAGATTGGACTTCCCTGGGCCAACACAAGAGGCATCCTGAATTCCCCGTCGTAACTCGAGAATCCCGCTGCAACTCGAGAAAATCCACGTGGTTCCCCCGTCATCGCAAGATGAAGCCCTTTCCCGCTACAGTTTCTCAGGAGAAGTCCCACGTTAGGTATTGGAGGTCGAAACGGTACTTGGCACCCTTGATGCGACCCACAAAGTGCCCCGACATCCCGGTCTCCCTCAAGAGGAACACCGAGGTTTTCCCGCACCACTTCCTCTGAGCCCCTTCTACCCTCCTGATCTGGACAGGAGGGTCGACTCCCCTGCTTTGTCTGGAAGGGGTTCCCGACCTTCCGGTCGCACCTCAGGATGAGGCCGGTCTCACGACGACATTCCAGACGTGGCCTCGTGGGTGGTTCCACATTCCGAAGGACCCCGATTTCCCGGTCCCCTCTTGATAAGAACCCGATGCCCGGACACCTCTTCGAACTCCACCCTGTGAATGAAGTCAACACGAAGGGGCAGTGACTCGCCCGTGCATCGTCGGGAAAAGACCCCCAGGTTCCAAATACCGCTCGACAAGTGGCCTGTCTCCCCGGGAACACCTCGAGAGGCAAGCGGAGTTCCATGCCTCAACCCAAGACGAGGCCTGACTCTCCTGTCCCAAGTCTGCAGGGACCTTGCGATCGGAGTCTGAAGTCAGAGGAACCCTGAGGTTCCTGCCTCAACTGGAGATGAGGCCCTCTTCCAATGCACCAAACCCAGTGGAGTGCCGAGAGGCCCCTCCCACCTCCAGTTTCCCTGACTTCTCAGAGCCACCATGAGAAGCCCCCTGAGGTCACCTGCACAAGTCGAGGGACCCCAGGGTGTCCTGCCTCAACCCGAGAAAGACCTCGAGAGACCTTCTTCAACACGTCTCGAGGCCAGATTCCCCTACTATGACTTGAGAGTAAAGACGCGCTCCCCCTCGCCATTCGCATGGAGACCCGACTTCCTTGCCGCCCCACGAGAGGCTCACTGACCTCGCCGTCGTACCTCGCGAGAAACCGCACACTGGGGCCGCCGCTCGAGAACAACCCCGAGCCTCCCCCGTCATCGCGACTTGAGGGCCTTCGTCTCCTGTATGGCCTAGAGACCAGTCTCTCGACCTCTCTCCAAACGCCTCAGGAGGCTTGACTCCCTTTAGTCCACCCAGTGAGCTCCAAGAGATACCCGTCGCGACTCAAGAGCAGAGCGGGGTTCTTTGCTTCCACTCGAGATGGATGCCTGTCTCCCCGGGTGCGTCTGGAATGCAACCCCGAGATCCCTTTCGCCCCTGGAGAGGAACATTGGCTTCTGGACACAAGCCTAGATGAGGTCTATTGGCCCTGCAGTCACTCGAGAGCAATCCCCAGCTTTCCTTCGCAACTCGAATGGAAGATTGGACTTCCCTGGGCCAACACAAGAGGCATCCTGAGTTCCCCATCGTAACTCGAGAATCCCGCTGCAACTCGAGAAAATCCACGTGGTTCCCCGGTCATCGCAAGATGAAGCCCTTTCCCGCTACAGTGTCTCAGGAGAAGTCCCACGTTAGGTATTGGAGGTCGAAACGGTACTTGGCACCCTTGATGCGACCCACAAAGTGCCCCGACATCCCGGTCTCCCTCAAGAGGAACACCGAGGTTTTCCCGAACCACTTCCTCTGAGCCCCTTCTGCCCTCCTGATCTCGACAGGAGGGTCGACTCCGCTGCTTTGTCTGGAAGGGGTTCCCGACCTTCCGGTCGCACCTCAGGATGAGGCCGGTCTCACGACGACATTCCAGACGTAGCCTCGTGGGTGCTTCCACATTGTGAAGGACCCCGATTTCCCGGTCCCCTCTTGATAAGAACCCGATGCCCGGACACCTCTCCGAACTCCACCCTGTGAATGAAGTCAACACGAAGGGGCAGTCACTCGTCCATGTATCGTCCGGAAAAACCCCCAGGTTCCAAATACAGCTCGACAAGTGGCCTCTCTCCCCGGGGAGACCTCGAGAGATAAGCGGAGTTCCATGCCACAACCCAAGACGAGGCCTGACTCTCCTGTTCCCAGTCTGCAGGGACCCTGCGATCAGAGTCTGAAATCAGAGGAACCCGGACGTTCCTGCCTCACCTGGAGATGAGGCCCTCTTCCAATGCACCAAACCCAGTGGAGTGCCGAGAGGCCCCTCCCACCTCCAGTTTCCCTGACTTCTCAGAGCCACCATGAGAAGCCCCCTGAGGTCACCTGCACAAGTCGAGGGACCCCAGGGTGTCCTGCCTCAACCCGAGAAAGACCTCGAGAGACCTTCTTCAACACGTCTCGAGGCCAGATTCCCCTACTGCCGTGAGCCGGCATATTGCATATTGAGTGCATATTGCATATTGCATATTGAGTGCAGCACTTTCCACAGCATCCTCTTTCAGGATCTGGAATAGCTCCACTGGAATTCTATCACTGCTGGGAGCCAGTGAGGAACTCCGCCCATGACAAAGGTCATGAGGAAGGAGGCTCGGCATACGCAAAGGCGGGATCGAGCTTCAGGAGTCCCCCTGGAAATTCTCGAGCATATACCCCCAAAACCAGAGTCTGCCTACTTTCTGCTTGTGCTTTCACCTAAACCTCTGACTTTACGGGGGGCTCTCCCCCACTACCTCTCTCTGAAAAAAGAGTTAGCTTACAGTTCCAGTTAATAATTCCTGGGTGTGACAGTGTTTAACCTACAAACTCCTTTGGAAATCCTCTAGCCTGCCTGAATAGGTTTTTCCGGCCACATGGGATCGTTCAGAGCCTCCCAACTGTGAGAGGCAGGAGATGTTCTAAACTGTCTAAACACAGATTCTTTTGAGTAGTTACAAGATTGATTAGAAATTGTATTGGTGAATGGTTTTTCACTTGTTGGGCCATTGTTTGCTGCTAAGTTTCCATATCCCTTACCTGCTGTGTCCCTGGCAGTGTATTGATTAATATAATTGGTGTAAGTAGTAGCTTTAATGTTTGTAACCTGGGACCCTTGAGTTAATTCTTTTTCTTGTTATAGCCCACCACACCTTTGCTCTGTAGGAATGCAACTTTATCTAATGCTTTTTTGGAGGGTGGCTCCTGACCAACCACCTTTAGAGAAAAATAAGTTTTCTGAAGAAAAGGTCTTAAAATGTTAACAGGCCTCCGGGCCAGAAGATGATGCAAATCACCTAAGCTTTTGCATATGATAAGTTTGCAGGAAGAAAGCCTGGTTTGCTGCAAGACTCGACCCCTTCCCCCATTATCCTCTATGCATAACTTAAGGTATAAAAACTACTTTGAAAAATAAAGTGCGGGCCTTGTTCACCGAAACTTGGTCTCACCATGTCGTTCTTTCTCTTACCTTCTGGCTGAATTATTCAGCCTCTTTTCTCCACTGAATTTCCTCACTGAGCTATCCTCATTCTATTACTCTTTATATCCTTAATTAACATTTAATTAAGCAGTGGTTTCCTGATCTTCGCCTACGCCGTCTCTCCTTCGAATACCCTGGATCAGCCGGGGCTGGTCCCCGGCACCCTACCATGGCTCGAGAGCAATGAGGCGCTCGCCCTCGCCACTCGCATGGAGACCCGACTTCCCTGGCGCCCCACGAGAGGCTCACTGACCTCGCCGTCGTACCTCGTGAGAAAGCGCACACTGGGGCCGCCGCTCGAGAACAACCCCAAGACTCCCCCGGCATCGCGAGATGAGGGCCTTCGTCTCCTGCATGGCCTAGAGACCAATCTCGCGACCTCTCTCCAAACGCCTCAGGAGGCTTGACTCGCTTTAGTCCACCCAGTGAGCTCCAAGAGATACCCGTCGCGACTCGAGAGCAGAGCGGGGTTCTTTGCTTCCACTCGAGATGGAGGCCTGTCTCCCCGGGTGTGTCTGGAATGCAACCCCGAGATCCCTGTCGCCCCTGGAGAGGAACACTGGCTTCTGGACACAAGCCTAGATGAGGTCTATTGGCCCTGCAGTCACTCGAGAGAAATCCCCAGCTTTCCTTCGCAACTCGAATGGAAGATTGGACTTCCCTGGGCCTACACAAGAGGCATCCTGAATTCCCCGTCGTAATTCGAGAATCCTGCTACACCTCGAGAAAAACCACGTGGTTCCCCCGTCATCGCAAGATGTAGCCCTGTGCCGCTACAGCGTCTCAGGAGAAGTCCCACTTTAGGAATTGGAGGTCGAAACGGTACTTGTCACCCTTGATGCGACCCACAAAGTGCCCCGACATCCCGGTCTCCCTCGAGAGGAACACCGAAGTTTTCCGGCAACACTTCCTCGGAGCCTCTTCTACCCTCCTGATCTGGACAGGAGGGTCGACTCCCCTGCTTTGTCTGGAAGGGGTTCCCGACCTTCCGGTCGCACCTCAGGATGAGGCCGGTCTCACGACGACATTCCAGACGTGGCCTCGTGGGTGGTTCCACATTCCGAAGGACCCCGATTTCCCGGTCCCCTCTTGATAAGAACCCGATGCCCGGACACCTCTTCGAACTCCACCCTGTGAATGAAGTCAACACGAAGGGGCAGTGACTCGCCCGTGCATCGTCGGGAAAAGACCCCCAGGTTCCAAATACCGCTCGACAAGTGGCCTGTCTCCCCGGGAACACCTCGAGAGGCAAGCGGAGTTCCATGCCTCAACCCAAGACGAGGCCTGACTCTCCTGTCCCAAGTCTGCAGGGACCTTGCGATCGGAGTCTGAAGTCAGAGGAACCCTGAGGTTCCTGCCTCAACTGGAGATGAGGCCCTCTTCCAATGCACCAAACCCAGTGGAGTGCCGAGAGGCCCCTCCCACCTCCAGTTTCCCTGACTTCTCAGAGCCACCATGAGAAGCCCCCTGAGGTCACCTGCACAAGTCGAGGGACCCCAGGGTGTCCTGCCTCAACCCGAGAAAGACCTCGAGAGACCTTCTTCAACACGTCTCGAGGCCAGATTCCCCTACTATGACTTGAGAGTAAAGACGCGCTCCCCCTCGCCATTCGCATGGAGACCCGACTTCCTTGCCGCCCCACGAGAGGCTCACTGACCTCGCCGTCGTACCTCGCGAGAAACCGCACACTGGGGCCGCCGCTCGAGAACAACCCCGAGCCTCCCCCGTCATCGCGACTTGAGGGCCTTCGTCTCCTGTATGGCCTAGAGACCAGTCTCTCGACCTCTCTCCAAACGCCTCAGGAGGCTTGACTCCCTTTAGTCCACCCAGTGAGCTCCAAGAGATACCCGTCGCGACTCGAGAGCAGAGCGGGGTTCTTTGCTTCCACTCGAGATGGATGCCTGTCTCCCCGGGTGCGTCTGGAATGCAACCCCGAGATCCCTTTCGCCCCTGGAGAGGAACATTGGCTTCTGGACACAAGCCTAGATGAGGTCTATTGGCCCTGCAGTCACTCGAGAGCAATCCCCAGCTTTCCTTCGCAACTCGAATGGAAGATTGGACTTCCCTGGGCCAACACAAGAGGCATCCTGAATTCCCCGTCGTAACTCGAGAATCCCGCTGCAACTCGAGAAAATCCACGTGGTTCCCCCGTCATCGCAAGATGAAGCCCTTTCCCGCTACAGTGTCTCAGGAGAAGTCCCACGTTAGGTATTGGAGGTCGAAACGGTACTTGGCACCCTTGATGCGACCCACAAAGTGCCCCGACATCCCGGTCTCCCTCAAGAGGAACACCGAGGTTTTCCCGCACCACTTCCTCTGAGCCCCTTCTACCCTCCTGATCTGGACAGGAGGGTCGACTCCCCTGCTTTGTCTGGAAGGGGTTCCCGACCTTCCGGTCGCACCTCAGGATGAGGCCGGTCTCACGACGACATTCCAGACGTGGCCTCGTGGGTGGTTCCACATTCCGAAGGACCCCGATTTCCCGGTCCCCTCTTGATAAGAACCCGATGCCCGGACACCTCTTCGAACTCCACCCTGTGAATGAAGTCAACACGAAGGGGCAGTGACTCGCCCGTGCATCGTCGGGAAAAGACCCCCAGGTTCCAAATACCGCTCGACAAGTGGCCTGTCTCCCCGGGAACACCTCGAGAGGCAAGCGGAGTTCCATGCCTCAACCCAAGACGAGGCCTGACTCTCCTGTCCCAAGTCTGCAGGGACCTTGCGATCGGAGTCTGAAGTCAGAGGAACCCTGAGGTTCCTGCCTCAACTGGAGATGAGGCCCTCTTCCAATGCACCAAACCCAGTGGAGTGCCGAGAGGCCCCTCCCACCTCCAGTTTCCCTGACTTCTCAGAGCCACCATGAGAAGCCCCCTGAGGTCACCTGCACAAGTCGAGGGACCCCAGGGTGTCCTGCCTCAACCCGAGAAAGACCTCGAGAGACCTTCTTCAACACGTCTCGAGGCCAGATTCCCCTACTGCCGTGAGCCGGCATATTGCATATTGAGTGCATATTGCATATTGCATATTGAGTGCAGCACTTTCCACAGCATCATCTTTCAGGATCTGGAATAGCTCCACTGGAATTCTATCACTGCTGGGAGCCAGTGAGGAACTCCGCCCATGACAAAGGTCATGAGGAAGGAGGCTCGGCATACGCAAAGGCGGGATCGAGCTTCAGGAGTCCCCCTGGAAATTCTCGAGCATATACCCCCAAAACCAGAGTCTGCCTACTTTCTGCTTGTGCTTTCACCTAAACCTCTGACTTTACGGGGGGCTCTCCCCCACTACCTCTCTCTGAAAAAAGAGTTAGCTTACAGTTCCAGTTAATAATTCCTGGGTGTGACAGTGTTTAACCTACAAACTCCTTTGGAAATCCTCTAGCCTGCCTGAATAGGTTTTTCCGGCCACATGGGATCGTTCAGAGCCTCCCAACTGTGAGAGGCAGGAGATGTTCTAAACTGTCTAAACACAGATTCTTTTGAGTAGTTACAAGATTGATTAGAAATTGTATTGGTGAATGGTTTTTCACTTGTTGGGCCATTGTTTGCTGCTAAGTTTCCATATCCCTTACCTGCTGTGTCCCTGGCAGTGTATTGATTAATATAATTGGTGTAAGTAGTAGCTTTAATGTTTGTAACCTGGGACCCTTGAGTTAATTCTTTTTCTTGTTATAGCCCACCACACCTTTGCTCTGTAGGAATGCAACTTTATCTAATGCTTTTTTGGAGGGTGGCTCCTGACCAACCACCTTTAGAGAAAAATAAGTTTTCTGAAGAAAAGGTCTTAAAATGTTAACAGGCCTCCGGGCCAGAAGATGATGCAAATCACCTAAGCTTTTGCATATGATAAGTTTGCAGGAAGAAAGCCTGGTTTGCTGCAAGACTCGACCCCTTCCCCCATTATCCTCTATGCATAACTTAAGGTATAAAAACTACTTTGAAAAATAAAGTGCGGGCCTTGTTCACCGAAACTTGGTCTCACCATGTCGTTCTTTCTCTTACCTTCTGGCTGAATTATTCAGCCTCTTTTCTCCACTGAATTTCCTCACTGAGCTATCCTCATTCTATTACTCTTTATATCCTTAATTAACATTTAATTAAGCAGTGGTTTCCTGATCTTCGCCTACGCCGTCTCTCCTTCGAATACCCTGGATCAGCCGGGGCTGGTCCCCGGCACCCTACCATGGCTCGAGAGCAATGAGGCGCTCGCCCTCGCCACTCGCATGGAGACCCGACTTCCCTGGCGCCCCACGAGAGGCTCACTGACCTCGCCGTCGTACCTCGTGAGAAAGCGCACACTGGGGCCGCCGCTCGAGAACAACCCCAAGACTCCCCCGGCATCGCGAGATGAGGGCCTTCGTCTCCTGCATGGCCTAGAGACTCTCTCGAGGTCTTTCTCGGTTGAGGCAGGACACCTGGGTCCCTCGACTTGTGCAGGTGACCTCAGGGGGCTTCTCATGGTGGCTCTGAGAAGTCAGGGAAACTGGAGGTGGGAGGGGCCTCTCGGCACTCCACTGGGTTTGGTGCATTGGAAGAGGGCCTCATCTCCAGGTGAGGCAGGAACGTCCGGGTTCCTCTGATTTCAGACTCTGATCGCAGGGTCCCTGCAGACTGGGAACAGGAGAGTCAGGCCTCGTCTTGGGTTGTGGCATGGAACTCCGCTTATCTCTCGAGGTCTCCCCGGGGAGAGAGGCCACTTGTCGAGCTGTATTTGGAACCTGGGGGTTTTTCCGGACGATACATGGACGAGTGACTGCCCCTTCGTGTTGACTTCATTCACAGGGTGGAGTTCGGAGAGGTGTCCGGGCATCGGGTTCTTATCAAGAGGGGACCGGGAAATCGGGGTCCTTCACAATGTGGAAGCACCCACGAGGCTACGTCTGGAATGTCGTCGTGAGACCGGCCTCATCCTGAGGTGCGACCGGAAGGTCGGGAACCCCTTCCAGACAAAGCAGCGGAGTCGACCCTCCTGTCGAGATCAGGAGGGCAGAAGGGGCTCAGAGGAAGTGGTTCGGGAAAACCTCGGTGTTCCTCTTGAGGGAGACCGGGATGTCGGGGCACTTTGTGGGTCGCATCAAGGGTGCCAAGTACCGTTTCGACCTCCAATACCTAACGTGGGACTTCTCCTGAGACACTGTAGCGGGAAAGGGCTTCATCTTGCGATGACCGGGGAACCACGTGGATTTTCTCGAGTTGCAGCGGGATTCTCGAGTTACGATGGGGAACTCAGGATGCCTCTTGTGTTGGCCCAGGGAAGTCCAATCTTCCATTCGAGTTGCGAAGGAAAGCTGGGGATTGCTCTCGAGTGACTGCAGGGCCAATAGACCTCATCTAGGCTTGTGTCCAGAAGCCAATGTTCCTCTCCAGGGGCGAAAGGGATCTCGGGGTTGCATTCCAGACGCACCCGGGGAGACAGGCATCCATCTCGAGTGGAAGCAAAGAACCCCGCTCTGCTCTTGAGTCGCGACGGGTATCTCTTGGAGCTCACTGGGTGGACTAAAGGGAGTCAAGCCTCCTGAGGCGTTTGGAGAGAGGTCGAGAGACTGGTCTCTAGGCCATACAGGAGACGAAGGCCCTCAAGTCGCGATGACGGGGGAGGCTCGGGGTTGTTCTCGAGCGGCGGCCCCAGTGTGCGGTTTCTCGCGAGGTACGACGGCGAGGTCAGTGAGCCTCTCGTGGGGCGGCAAGGAAGTCGGGTCTCCATGCGAATGGCGAGGGGGAGCGCGTCTTTACTCTCAAGTCATAGTAGGGGAATCTGGCCTCGAGACGTGTTGAAGAAGGTCTCTCGAGGTCTTTCTCGGGTTGAGGCAGGACACCCTGGGGTCCCTCGACTTGTGCAGGTGACCTCAGGGGGCTTCTCATGGTGGCTCTGAGAAGTCAGGGAAACTGGAGGTGGGAGGGGCCTCTCGGCACTCCACTGGGTTTGGTGCATTGGAAGAGGGCCTCATCTCCAGTTGAGGCAGGAACCTCAGGGTTCCTCTGACTTCAGACTCCGATCGCAAGGTCCCTGCAGACTTGGGACAGGAGAGTCAGGCCTCGTCTTGGGTTGAGGCATGGAACTCCGCTTGCCTCTCGAGGTGTTCCCGGGGAGACAGGCCACTTGTCGAGCGGTATTTGGAACCTGGGGGTCTTTTCCCGACGATGCACGGGCGAGTCACTGCCCCTTCGTGTTGACTTCATTCACAGGGTGGAGTTCGAAGAGGTGTCCGGGCATCGGGTTCTTATCAAGAGGGGACCGGGAAATCGGGGTCCTTCGGAATGTGGAACCACCCACGAGGCCACGTCTGGAATGTCGTCGTGAGACCGGCCTCATCCTGAGGTGCGACCGGAAGGTCGGGAACCCCTTCCAGACAAAGCAGGGGAGTCGACCCTCCTGTCCAGATCAGGAGGGTAGAAGAGGCTCCGAGGAAGTGTTGCCGGAAAACTTCGGTGTTCCTCTCGAGGGAGACCGGGATGTCGGGGCACTTTGTGGGTCGCATCAAGGGTGACAAGTACCGTTTCGACCTCCAATTCCTAAAGTGGGACTTCTCCTGAGACGCTGTAGCGGCACAGGGCTACATCTTGCGATGACGGGGGAACCACGTGGTTTTTCTCGAGGTGTAGCAGGATTCTCGAATTACGACGGGGAATTCAGGATGCCTCTTGTGTAGGCCCAGGGAAGTCCAATCTTCCATTCGAGTTGCGAAGGAAAGCTGGGGATTTCTCTCGAGTGACTGCAGGGCCAATAGACCTCATCTAGGCTTGTGTCCAGAAGCCAGTGTTCCTCTCCAGGGGCGACAGGGATCTCGGGGTTGCATTCCAGACACACCCGGGGAGACAGGCCTCCATCTCGAGTGGAAGCAAAGAACCCCGCTCTGCTCTCGAGTCGCGACGGGTATCTCTTGGAGCTCACTGGGTGGACTAAAGCGAGTCAAGCCTCCTGAGGCGTTTGGAGAGAGGTCGCGAGATTGGTCTCTAGGCCATGCAGGAGACGAAGGCCCTCATCTCGCGATGCCGGGGGAGTCTTGGGGTTGTTCTCGAGCGGCGGCCCCAGTGTGCGCTTTCTCACGAGGTACGACGGCGAGGTCAGTGAGCCTCTCGTGGGGCGCCAGGGAAGTCGGGTCTCCATGCGAGTGGCGAGGGCGAGCGCCTCATTGCTCTCGAGCCATGGTAGGGTGCCGGGGACCAGCCCCGGCTGATCCAGGGTATTCGAAGGAGAGACGGCGTAGGCGAAGATCAGGAAACCACTGCTTAATTAAATGTTAATTAAGGATATAAAGAGTAATAGAATGAGGATAGCTCAGTGAGGAAATTCAGTGGAGAAAAGAGGCTGAATAATTCAGCCAGAAGGTAAGAGAAAGAACGACATGGTGAGACCAAGTTTCGGTGAACAAGGCCCGCACTTTATTTTTCAAAGTAGTTTTTATACCTTAAGTTATGCATAGAGGATAATGGGGGAAGGGGTCGAGTCTTGCAGCAAACCAGGCTTTCTTCCTGCAAACTTATCATATGCAAAAGCTTAGGTGATTTGCATCATCTTCTGGCCCGGAGGCCTGTTAACATTTTAAGACCTTTTCTTCAGAAAACTTATTTTTCTCTAAAGGTGGTTGGTCAGGAGCCACCCTCCAAAAAAGCATTAGATAAAGTTGCATTCCTACAGAGCAAAGGTGTGGTGGGCTATAACAAGAAAAAGAATTAACTCAAGGGTCCCAGGTTACAAACATTAAAGCTACTACTTACACCAATTATATTAATCAATACACTGCCAGGGACACAGCAGGTAAGGGATATGGAAACTTAGCAGCAAACAATGGCCCAACAAGTGAAAAACCATTCACCAATACAATTTCTAATCAATCTTGTAACTACTCAAAAGAATCTGTGTTTAGACAGTTTAGAACATCTCCTGCCTCTCACAGTTGGGAGGCTCTGAACGATCCCATGTGGCCGGAAAAACCTATTCAGGCAGGCTAGAGGATTTCCAAAGGAGTTTGTAGGTTAAACACTGTCACACCCAGGAATTATTAACTGGAACTGTAAGCTAACTCTTTTTTCAGAGAGAGGTAGTGGGGGAGAGCCCCCCGTAAAGTCAGAGGTTTAGGTGAAAGCACAAGCAGAAAGTAGGCAGACTCTGGTTTTGGGGGTATATGCTCGAGAATTTCCAGGGGGACTCCTGAAGCTCGATCCCGCCTTTGCGTATGCCGAGCCTCCTTCCTCATGACCTTTGTCATGGGCGGAGTTCCTCACTGGCTCCCAGCAGTGATAGAATTCCAGTGGAGCTATTCCAGATCCTGAAAGATGATGCTGTGGAAAGTGCTGCACTCAATATGCAATATGCAATATGCACTCAATATGCAATATGCCGGCTCACGGCAGTAGGGGAATCTGGCCTCGAGACGTGTTGAAGAAGGTCTCTCGAGGTCTTTCTCGGGTTGAGGCAGGACACCCTGGGGTCCCTCGACTTGTGCAGGTGACCTCAGGGGGCTTCTCATGGTGGCTCTGAGAAGTCAGGGAAACTGGAGGTGGGAGGGGCCTCTCGGCACTCCACTGGGTTTGGTGCATTGGAAGAGGGCCTCATCTCCAGGTGAGGCAGGAACGTCCGGGTTCCTCTGATTTCAGACTCTGATCGCAGGGTCCCTGCAGACTGGGAACAGGAGAGTCAGGCCTCGTCTTGGGTTGTGGCATGGAACTCCGCTTATCTCTCGAGGTCTCCCCGGGGAGAGAGGCCACTTGTCGAGCTGTATTTGGAACCTGGGGGTTTTTCCGGACGATACATGGACGAGTGACTGCCCCTTCGTGTTGACTTCATTCACAGGGTGGAGTTCGGAGAGGTGTCCGGGCATCGGGTTCTTATCAAGAGGGGACCGGGAAATCGGGGTCCTTCACAATGTGGAAGCACCCACGAGGCTACGTCTGGAATGTCGTCGTGAGACCGGCCTCATCCTGAGGTGCGACCGGAAGGTCGGGAACCCCTTCCAGACAAAGCAGCGGAGTCGACCCTCCTGTCGAGATCAGGAGGGCAGAAGGGGCTCAGAGGAAGTGGTTCGGGAAAACCTCGGTGTTCCTCTTGAGGGAGACCGGGATGTCGGGGCACTTTGTGGGTCGCATCAAGGGTGCCAAGTACCGTTTCGACCTCCAATACCTAACGTGGGACTTCTCCTGAGACACTGTAGCGGGAAAGGGCTTCATCTTGCGATGACGGGGAACCACGTGGATTTTCTCGAGTTGCAGCGGGATTCTCGAGTTACGATGGGGAACTCAGGATGCCTCTTGTGTTGGCCCAGGGAAGTCCAATCTTCCATTCGAGTTGCGAAGGAAAGCTGGGGATTGCTCTCGAGTGACTGCAGGGCCAATAGACCTCATCTAGGCTTGTGTCCAGAAGCCAATGTTCCTCTCCAGGGGCGAAAGGGATCTCGGGGTTGCATTCCAGACGCACCCGGGGAGACAGGCATCCATCTCGAGTGGAAGCAAAGAACCCCGCTCTGCTCTCGAGTCGCGACGGGTATCTCTTGGAGCTCACTGGGTGGACTAAAGGGAGTCAAGCCTCCTGAGGCGTTTGGAGAGAGGTCGAGAGACTGGTCTCTAGGCCATACAGGAGACGAAGGCCCTCAAGTCGCGATGACGGGGGAGGCTCGGGGTTGTTCTCGAGCGGCGGCCCCAGTGTGCGGTTTCTCGCGAGGTACGACGGCGAGGTCAGTGAGCCTCTCGTGGGGCGGCAAGGAAGTCGGGTCTCCATGCGAATGGCGAGGGGGAGCGCGTCTTTACTCTCAAGTCATAGTAGGGGAATCTGGCCTCGAGACGTGTTGAAGAAGGTCTCTCGAGGTCTTTCTCGGGTTGAGGCAGGACACCCTGGGGTCCCTCGACTTGTGCAGGTGACCTCAGGGGGCTTCTCATGGTGGCTCTGAGAAGTCAGGGAAACTGGAGGTGGGAGGGGCCTCTCGGCACTCCACTGGGTTTGGTGCATTGGAAGAGGGCCTCATCTCCAGTTGAGGCAGGAACCTCAGGGTTCCTCTGACTTCAGACTCCGATCGCAAGGTCCCTGCAGACTTGGGACAGGAGAGTCAGGCCTCGTCTTGGGTTGAGGCATGGAACTCCGCTTGCCTCTCGAGGTGTTCCCGGGGAGACAGGCCACTTGTCGAGCGGTATTTGGAACCTGGGGGTCTTTTCCCGACGATGCACGGGCGAGTCACTGCCCCTTCGTGTTGACTTCATTCACAGGGTGGAGTTCGAAGAGGTGTCCGGGCATCGGGTTCTTATCAAGAGGGGACCGGGAAATCGGGGTCCTTCGGAATGTGGAACCACCCACGAGGCCACGTCTGGAATGTCGTCGTGAGACCGGCCTCATCCTGAGGTGCGACCGGAAGGTCGGGAACCCCTTCCAGACAAAGCAGGGGAGTCGACCCTCCTGTCCAGATCAGGAGGGTAGAAGAGGCTCCGAGGAAGTGTTGCCGGAAAACTTCGGTGTTCCTCTCGAGGGAGACCGGGATGTCGGGGCACTTTGTGGGTCGCATCAAGGGTGACAAGTACCGTTTCGACCTCCAATTCCTAAAGTGGGACTTCTCCTGAGACGCTGTAGCGGCACAGGGCTACATCTTGCGATGACGGGGGAACCACGTGGTTTTTCTCGAGGTGTAGCAGGATTCTCGAATTACGACGGGGAATTCAGGATGCCTCTTGTGTAGGCCCAGGGAAGTCCAATCTTCCATTCGAGTTGCGAAGGAAAGCTGGGGATTTCTCTCGAGTGACTGCAGGGCCAATAGACCTCATCTAGGCTTGTGTCCAGAAGCCAGTGTTCCTCTCCAGGGGCGACAGGGATCTCGGGGTTGCATTCCAGACACACCCGGGGAGACAGGCCTCCATCTCGAGTGGAAGCAAAGAACCCCGCTCTGCTCTCGAGTCGCGACGGGTATCTCTTGGAGCTCACTGGGTGGACTAAAGCGAGTCAAGCCTCCTGAGGCGTTTGGAGAGAGGTCGCGAGATTGGTCTCTAGGCCATGCAGGAGACGAAGGCCCTCATCTCGCGATGCCGGGGGAGTCTTGGGGTTGTTCTCGAGCGGCGGCCCCAGTGTGCGCTTTCTCACGAGGTACGACGGCGAGGTCAGTGAGCCTCTCGTGGGGCGCCAGGGAAGTCGGGTCTCCATGCGAGTGGCGAGGGCGAGCGCCTCATTGCTCTCGAGCCATGGTAGGGTGCCGGGGACCAGCCCCGGCTGATCCAGGGTATTCGAAGGAGAGACGGCGTAGGCGAAGATCAGGAAACCACTGCTTAATTAAATGTTAATTAAGGATATAAAGAGTAATAGAATGAGGATAGCTCAGTGAGGAAATTCAGTGGAGAAAAGAGGCTGAATAATTCAGCCAGAAGGTAAGAGAAAGAACGACATGGTGAGACCAAGTTTCGGTGAACAAGGCCCGCACTTTATTTTTCAAAGTAGTTTTTATACCTTAAGTTATGCATAGAGGATAATGGGGGAAGGGGTCGAGTCTTGCAGCAAACCAGGCTTTCTTCCTGCAAACTTATCATATGCAAAAGCTTAGGTGATTTGCATCATCTTCTGGCCCGGAGGCCTGTTAACATTTTAAGACCTTTTCTTCAGAAAACTTATTTTTCTCTAAAGGTGGTTGGTCAGGAGCCACCCTCCAAAAAAGCATTAGATAAAGTTGCATTCCTACAGAGCAAAGGTGTGGTGGGCTATAACAAGAAAAAGAATTAACTCAAGGGTCCCAGGTTACAAACATTAAAGCTACTACTTACACCAATTATATTAATCAATACACTGCCAGGGACACAGCAGGTAAGGGATATGGAAACTTAGCAGCAAACAATGGCCCAACAAGTGAAAAACCATTCACCAATACAATTTCTAATCAATCTTGTAACTACTCAAAAGAATCTGTGTTTAGACAGTTTAGAACATCTCCTGCCTCTCACAGTTGGGAGGCTCTGAACGATCCCATGTGGCCGGAAAAACCTATTCAGGCAGGCTAGAGGATTTCCAAAGGAGTTTGTAGGTTAAACACTGTCACACCCAGGAATTATTAACTGGAACTGTAAGCTAACTCTTTTTTCAGAGAGAGGTAGTGGGGGAGAGCCCCCCGTAAAGTCAGAGGTTTAGGTGAAAGCACAAGCAGAAAGTAGGCAGACTCTGGTTTTGGGGGTATATGCTCGAGAATTTCCAGGGGGACTCCTGAAGCTCGATCCCGCCTTTGCGTATGCCGAGCCTCCTTCCTCATGACCTTTGTCATGGGCGGAGTTCCTCACTGGCTCCCAGCAGTGATAGAATTCCAGTGGAGCTATTCCAGATCCTGAAAGATGATGCTGTGGAAAGTGCTGCACTCAATATGCAATATGCAATATGCACTCAATATGCAATATGCCGGCTCACGGCAGTAGGGGAATCTGGCCTCGAGACGTGTTGAAGAAGGTCTCTCGAGGTCTTTCTCGGGTTGAGGCAGGACACCCTGGGGTCCCTCGACTTGTGCAGGTGACCTCAGGGGGCTTCTCATGGTGGCTCTGAGAAGTCAGGGAAACTGGAGGTGGGAGGGGCCTCTCGGCACTCCACTGGGTTTGGTGCATTGGAAGAGGGCCTCATCTCCAGGTGAGGCAGGAACGTCCGGGTTCCTCTGATTTCAGACTCTGATCGCAGGGTCCCTGCAGACTGGGAACAGGAGAGTCAGGCCTCGTCTTGGGTTGTGGCATGGAACTCCGCTTATCTCTCGAGGTCTCCCCGGGGAGAGAGGCCACTTGTCGAGCTGTATTTGGAACCTGGGGGTTTTTCCGGACGATACATGGACGAGTGACTGCCCCTTCGTGTTGACTTCATTCACAGGGTGGAGTTCGGAGAGGTGTCCGGGCATCGGGTTCTTATCAAGAGGGGACCGGGAAATCGGGGTCCTTCACAATGTGGAAGCACCCACGAGGCTACGTCTGGAATGTCGTCGTGAGACCGGCCTCATCCTGAGGTGCGACCGGAAGGTCGGGAACCCCTTCCAGACAAAGCAGCGGAGTCGACCCTCCTGTCGAGATCAGGAGGGCAGAAGGGGCTCAGAGGAAGTGGTTCGGGAAAACCTCGGTGTTCCTCTTGAGGGAGACCGGGATGTCGGGGCACTTTGTGGGTCGCATCAAGGGTGCCAAGTACCGTTTCGACCTCCAATACCTAACGTGGGACTTCTCCTGAGACACTGTAGCGGGAAAGGGCTTCATCTTGCGATGACCGGGGGAACCACGTGGATTTTCTCGAGTTGCAGCGGGATTCTCGAGTTACGATGGGGAACTCAGGATGCCTCTTGTGTTGGCCCAGGGAAGTCCAATCTTCCATTCGAGTTGCGAAGGAAAGCTGGGGATTGCTCTCGAGTGACTGCAGGGCCAATAGACCTCATCTAGGCTTGTGTCCAGAAGCCAATGTTCCTCTCCAGGGGCGAAAGGGATCTCGGGGTTGCATTCCAGACGCACCCGGGGAGACAGGCATCCATCTCGAGTGGAAGCAAAGAACCCCGCTCTGCTCTTGAGTCGCGACGGGTATCTCTTGGAGCTCACTGGGTGGACTAAAGGGAGTCAAGCCTCCTGAGGCGTTTGGAGAGAGGTCGAGAGACTGGTCTCTAGGCCATACAGGAGACGAAGGCCCTCAAGTCGCGATGACGGGGGAGGCTCGGGGTTGTTCTCGAGCGGCGGCCCCAGTGTGCGGTTTCTCGCGAGGTACGACGGCGAGGTCAGTGAGCCTCTCGTGGGGCGGCAAGGAAGTCGGGTCTCCATGCGAATGGCGAGGGGGAGCGCGTCTTTACTCTCAAGTCATAGTAGGGGAATCTGGCCTCGAGACGTGTTGAAGAAGGTCTCTCGAGGTCTTTCTCGGGTTGAGGCAGGACACCCTGGGGTCCCTCGACTTGTGCAGGTGACCTCAGGGGGCTTCTCATGGTGGCTCTGAGAAGTCAGGGAAACTGGAGGTGGGAGGGGCCTCTCGGCACTCCACTGGGTTTGGTGCATTGGAAGAGGGCCTCATCTCCAGTTGAGGCAGGAACCTCAGGGTTCCTCTGACTTCAGACTCCGATCGCAAGGTCCCTGCAGACTTGGGACAGGAGAGTCAGGCCTCGTCTTGGGTTGAGGCATGGAACTCCGCTTGCCTCTCGAGGTGTTCCCGGGGAGACAGGCCACTTGTCGAGCGGTATTTGGAACCTGGGGGTCTTTTCCCGACGATGCACGGGCGAGTCACTGCCCCTTCGTGTTGACTTCATTCACAGGGTGGAGTTCGAAGAGGTGTCCGGGCATCGGGTTCTTATCAAGAGGGGACCGGGAAATCGGGGTCCTTCGGAATGTGGAACCACCCACGAGGCCACGTCTGGAATGTCGTCGTGAGACCGGCCTCATCCTGAGGTGCGACCGGAAGGTCGGGAACCCCTTCCAGACAAAGCAGGGGAGTCGACCCTCCTGTCCAGATCAGGAGGGTAGAAGGGGCTCAGAGGAAGTGGTGCGGGAAAACCTCGGTGTTCCTCTTGAGGGAGACCGGGATGTCGGGGCACTTTGTGGGTCGCATCAAGGGTGCCAAGTACCGTTTCGACCTCCAATACCTAACGTGGGACTTCTCCTGAGACACTGTAGCGGGAAAGGGCTTCATCTTGCGATGACGGGGGAACCACGTGGATTTTCTCGAGTTGCAGCGGGATTCTCGAGTTACGACGGG
Source organism: Bos indicus (assembly GCF_029378745.1). Lineage (NCBI taxonomy): Eukaryota > Metazoa > Chordata > Mammalia > Artiodactyla > Bovidae > Bos > Bos indicus. The sequence goes on from NW_027223723.1 coordinate 176,728, forward strand.
GAATTCAGGATGCCTCTTGTGTTGGCCCAGGGAAGTCCAATCTTCCATTCGAGTTGCGAAGGAAAGCTGGGGATTGCTCTCGAGTGACTGCAGGGCCAATAGACCTCATCTAGGCTTGTGTCCAGAAGCCAATGTTCCTCTCCAGGGGCGAAAGGGATCTCGGGGTTGCATTCCAGACGCACCCGGGGAGACAGGCATCCATCTCGAGTGGAAGCAAAGAACCCCGCTCTGCTCTCGAGTCGCGACGGGTATCTCTTGGAGCTCACTGGGTGGACTAAAGGGAGTCAAGCCTCCTGAGGCGTTTGGAGAGAGGTCGAGAGACTGGTCTCTAGGCCATACAGGAGACGAAGGCCCTCAAGTCGCGATGACGGGGGAGGCTCGGGGTTGTTCTCGAGCGGCGGCCCCAGTGTGCGGTTTCTCGCGAGGTACGACGGCGAGGTCAGTGAGCCTCTCGTGGGGCGGCAAGGAAGTCGGGTCTCCATGCGAATGGCGAGGGGGAGCGCGTCTTTACTCTCAAGTCATAGTAGGGGAATCTGGCCTCGAGACGTGTTGAAGAAGGTCTCTCGAGGTCTTTCTCGGGTTGAGGCAGGACACCCTGGGGTCCCTCGACTTGTGCAGGTGACCTCAGGGGGCTTCTCATGGTGGCTCTGAGAAGTCAGGGAAACTGGAGGTGGGAGGGGCCTCTCGGCACTCCACTGGGTTTGGTGCATTGGAAGAGGGCCTCATCTCCAGTTGAGGCAGGAACCTCAGGGTTCCTCTGACTTCAGACTCCGATCGCAAGGTCCCTGCAGACTTGGGACAGGAGAGTCAGGCCTCGTCTTGGGTTGAGGCATGGAACTCCGCTTGCCTCTCGAGGTGTTCCCGGGGAGACAGGCCACTTGTCGAGCGGTATTTGGAACCTGGGGGTCTTTTCCCGACGATGCACGGGCGAGTCACTGCCCCTTCGTGTTGACTTCATTCACAGGGTGGAGTTCGAAGAGGTGTCCGGGCATCGGGTTCTTATCAAGAGGGGACCGGGAAATCGGGGTCCTTCGGAATGTGGAACCACCCACGAGGCCACGTCTGGAATGTCGTCGTGAGACCGGCCTCATCCTGAGGTGCGACCGGAAGGTCGGGAACCCCTTCCAGACAAAGCAGGGGAGTCGACCCTCCTGTCCAGATCAGGAGGGTAGAAGGGGCTCAGAGGAAGTGGTGCGGGAAAACCTCGGTGTTCCTCTTGAGGGAGACCGGGATGTCGGGGCACTTTGTGGGTCGCATCAAGGGTGCCAAGTACCGTTTCGACCTCCAATACCTAACGTGGGACTTCTCCTGAGAAACTGTAGCGGGAAAGGGCTTCATCTTGCGATGACGGGGGAACCACGTGGATTTTCTCGAGTTGCAGCGGGATTCTCGAGTTACGACGGGGAATTCAGGATGCCTCTTGTGTTGGCCCAGGGAAGTCCAATCTTCCATTCGAGTTGCGAAGGAAAGCTGGGGATTGCTCTCGAGTGACTGCAGGGCCAATAGACCTCATCTAGGCTTGTGTCCAGAAGCCAATGTTCCTCTCCAGGGGCGAAAGGGATCTCGGGGTTGCATTCCAGACGCACCCGGGGAGACAGGCATCCATCTCGAGTGGAAGCAAAGAACCCCGCTCTGCTCTCGAGTCGCGACGGGTATCTCTTGGAGCTCACTGGGTGGACTAAAGGGAGTCAAGCCTCCTGAGGCGTTTGGAGAGAGGTCGAGAGACTGGTCTCTAGGCCATACAGGAGACGAAGGCCCTCAAGTCGCGATGACGGGGGAGGCTCGGGGTTGTTCTCGAGCGGCGGCCCCAGTGTGCGGTTTCTCGCGAGGTACGACGGCGAGGTCAGTGAGCCTCTCGTGGGGCGGCAAGGAAGTCGGGTCTCCATGCGAATGGCGAGGGGGAGCGCGTCTTTACTCTCAAGTCATAGTAGGGGAATCTGGCCTCGAGACGTGTTGAAGAAGGTCTCTCGAGGTCTTTCTCGGGTTGAGGCAGGACACCCTGGGGTCCCTCGACTTGTGCAGGTGACCTCAGGGGGCTTCTCATGGTGGCTCTGAGAAGTCAGGGAAACTGGAGGTGGGAGGGGCCTCTCGGCACTCCACTGGGTTTGGTGCATTGGAAGAGGGCCTCATCTCCAGTTGAGGCAGGAACCTCAGGGTTCCTCTGACTTCAGACTCCGATCGCAAGGTCCCTGCAGACTTGGGACAGGAGAGTCAGGCCTCGTCTTGGGTTGAGGCATGGAACTCCGCTTGCCTCTCGAGGTGTTCCCGGGGAGACAGGCCACTTGTCGAGCGGTATTTGGAACCTGGGGGTCTTTTCCCGACGATGCACGGGCGAGTCACTGCCCCTTCGTGTTGACTTCATTCACAGGGTGGAGTTCGAAGAGGTGTCCGGGCATCGGGTTCTTATCAAGAGGGGACCGGGAAATCGGGGTCCTTCGGAATGTGGAACCACCCACGAGGCCACGTCTGGAATGTCGTCGTGAGACCGGCCTCATCCTGAGGTGCGACCGGAAGGTCGGGAACCCCTTCCAGACAAAGCAGGGGAGTCGACCCTCCTGTCCAGATCAGGAGGGTAGAAGAGGCTCCGAGGAAGTGTTGCCGGAAAACTTCGGTGTTCCTCTCGAGGGAGACCGGGATGTCGGGGCACTTTGTGGGTCGCATCAAGGGTGACAAGTACCGTTTCGACCTCCAATTCCTAAAGTGGGACTTCTCCTGAGACGCTGTAGCGGCACAGGGCTACATCTTGCGATGACGGGGGAACCACGTGGTTTTTCTCGAGGTGTAGCAGGATTCTCGAATTACGACGGGGAATTCAGGATGCCTCTTGTGTAGGCCCAGGGAAGTCCAATCTTCCATTCGAGTTGCGAAGGAAAGCTGGGGATTTCTCTCGAGTGACTGCAGGGCCAATAGACCTCATCTAGGCTTGTGTCCAGAAGCCAGTGTTCCTCTCCAGGGGCGACAGGGATCTCGGGGTTGCATTCCAGACACACCCGGGGAGACAGGCCTCCATCTCGAGTGGAAGCAAAGAACCCCGCTCTGCTCTCGAGTCGCGACGGGTATCTCTTGGAGCTCACTGGGTGGACTAAAGCGAGTCAAGCCTCCTGAGGCGTTTGGAGAGAGGTCGCGAGATTGGTCTCTAGGCCATGCAGGAGACGAAGGCCCTCATCTCGCGATGCCGGGGGAGTCTTGGGGTTGTTCTCGAGCGGCGGCCCCAGTGTGCGCTTTCTCACGAGGTACGACGGCGAGGTCAGTGAGCCTCTCGTGGGGCGCCAGGGAAGTCGGGTCTCCATGCGAGTGGCGAGGGCGAGCGCCTCATTGCTCTCGAGCCATGGTAGGGTGCCGGGGACCAGCCCCGGCTGATCCAGGGTATTCGAAGGAGAGACGGCGTAGGCGAAGATCAGGAAACCACTGCTTAATTAAATGTTAATTAAGGATATAAAGAGTAATAGAATGAGGATAGCTCAGTGAGGAAATTCAGTGGAGAAAAGAGGCTGAATAATTCAGCCAGAAGGTAAGAGAAAGAACGACATGGTGAGACCAAGTTTCGGTGAACAAGGCCCGCACTTTATTTTTCAAAGTAGTTTTTATACCTTAAGTTATGCATAGAGGATAATGGGGGAAGGGGTCGAGTCTTGCAGCAAACCAGGCTTTCTTCCTGCAAACTTATCATATGCAAAAGCTTAGGTGATTTGCATCATCTTCTGGCCCGGAGGCCTGTTAACATTTTAAGACCTTTTCTTCAGAAAACTTATTTTTCTCTAAAGGTGGTTGGTCAGGAGCCACCCTCCAAAAAAGCATTAGATAAAGTTGCATTCCTACAGAGCAAAGGTGTGGTGGGCTATAACAAGAAAAAGAATTAACTCAAGGGTCCCAGGTTACAAACATTAAAGCTACTACTTACACCAATTATATTAATCAATACACTGCCAGGGACACAGCAGGTAAGGGATATGGAAACTTAGCAGCAAACAATGGCCCAACAAGTGAAAAACCATTCACCAATACAATTTCTAATCAATCTTGTAACTACTCAAAAGAATCTGTGTTTAGACAGTTTAGAACATCTCCTGCCTCTCACAGTTGGGAGGCTCTGAACGATCCCATGTGGCCGGAAAAACCTATTCAGGCAGGCTAGAGGATTTCCAAAGGAGTTTGTAGGTTAAACACTGTCACACCCAGGAATTATTAACTGGAACTGTAAGCTAACTCTTTTTTCAGAGAGAGGTAGTGGGGGAGAGCCCCCCGTAAAGTCAGAGGTTTAGGTGAAAGCACAAGCAGAAAGTAGGCAGACTCTGGTTTTGGGGGTATATGCTCGAGAATTTCCAGGGGGACTCCTGAAGCTCGATCCCGCCTTTGCGTATGCCGAGCCTCCTTCCTCATGACCTTTGTCATGGGCGGAGTTCCTCACTGGCTCCCAGCAGTGATAGAATTCCAGTGGAGCTATTCCAGATCCTGAAAGATGATGCTGTGGAAAGTGCTGCACTCAATATGCAATATGCAATATGCACTCAATATGCAATATGCCGGCTCACGGCAGTAGGGGAATCTGGCCTCGAGACGTGTTGAAGAAGGTCTCTCGAGGTCTTTCTCGGGTTGAGGCAGGACACCCTGGGGTCCCTCGACTTGTGCAGGTGACCTCAGGGGGCTTCTCATGGTGGCTCTGAGAAGTCAGGGAAACTGGAGGTGGGAGGGGCCTCTCGGCACTCCACTGGGTTTGGTGCATTGGAAGAGGGCCTCATCTCCAGGTGAGGCAGGAACGTCCGGGTTCCTCTGATTTCAGACTCTGATCGCAGGGTCCCTGCAGACTGGGAACAGGAGAGTCAGGCCTCGTCTTGGGTTGTGGCATGGAACTCCGCTTATCTCTCGAGGTCTCCCCGGGGAGAGAGGCCACTTGTCGAGCTGTATTTGGAACCTGGGGGTTTTTCCGGACGATACATGGACGAGTGACTGCCCCTTCGTGTTGACTTCATTCACAGGGTGGAGTTCGGAGAGGTGTCCGGGCATCGGGTTCTTATCAAGAGGGGACCGGGAAATCGGGGTCCTTCACAATGTGGAAGCACCCACGAGGCTACGTCTGGAATGTCGTCGTGAGACCGGCCTCATCCTGAGGTGCGACCGGAAGGTCGGGAACCCCTTCCAGACAAAGCAGCGGAGTCGACCCTCCTGTCGAGATCAGGAGGGCAGAAGGGGCTCAGAGGAAGTGGTTCGGGAAAACCTCGGTGTTCCTCTTGAGGGAGACCGGGATGTCGGGGCACTTTGTGGGTCGCATCAAGGGTGCCAAGTACCGTTTCGACCTCCAATACCTAACGTGGGACTTCTCCTGAGACACTGTAGCGGGAAAGGGCTTCATCTTGCGATGACCGGGGAACCACGTGGATTTTCTCGAGTTGCAGCGGGATTCTCGAGTTACGATGGGGAACTCAGGATGCCTCTTGTGTTGGCCCAGGGAAGTCCAATCTTCCATTCGAGTTGCGAAGGAAAGCTGGGGATTGCTCTCGAGTGACTGCAGGGCCAATAGACCTCATCTAGGCTTGTGTCCAGAAGCCAATGTTCCTCTCCAGGGGCGAAAGGGATCTCGGGGTTGCATTCCAGACGCACCCGGGGAGACAGGCATCCATCTCGAGTGGAAGCAAAGAACCCCGCTCTGCTCTCGAGTCGCGACGGGTATCTCTTGGAGCTCACTGGGTGGACTAAAGGGAGTCAAGCCTCCTGAGGCGTTTGGAGAGAGGTCGAGAGACTGGTCTCTAGGCCATACAGGAGACGAAGGCCCTCAAGTCGCGATGACGGGGGAGGCTCGGGGTTGTTCTCGAGCGGCGGCCCCAGTGTGCGGTTTCTCGCGAGGTACGACGGCGAGGTCAGTGAGCCTCTCGTGGGGCGGCAAGGAAGTCGGGTCTCCATGCGAATGGCGAGGGGGAGCGCGTCTTTACTCTCAAGTCATAGTAGGGGAATCTGGCCTCGAGACGTGTTGAAGAAGGTCTCTCGAGGTCTTTCTCGGGTTGAGGCAGGACACCCTGGGGTCCCTCGACTTGTGCAGGTGACCTCAGGGGGCTTCTCATGGTGGCTCTGAGAAGTCAGGGAAACTGGAGGTGGGAGGGGCCTCTCGGCACTCCACTGGGTTTGGTGCATTGGAAGAGGGCCTCATCTCCAGTTGAGGCAGGAACCTCAGGGTTCCTCTGACTTCAGACTCCGATCGCAAGGTCCCTGCAGACTTGGGACAGGAGAGTCAGGCCTCGTCTTGGGTTGAGGCATGGAACTCCGCTTGCCTCTCGAGGTGTTCCCGGGGAGACAGGCCACTTGTCGAGCGGTATTTGGAACCTGGGGGTCTTTTCCCGACGATGCACGGGCGAGTCACTGCCCCTTCGTGTTGACTTCATTCACAGGGTGGAGTTCGAAGAGGTGTCCGGGCATCGGGTTCTTATCAAGAGGGGACCGGGAAATCGGGGTCCTTCGGAATGTGGAACCACCCACGAGGCCACGTCTGGAATGTCGTCGTGAGACCGGCCTCATCCTGAGGTGCGACCGGAAGGTCGGGAACCCCTTCCAGACAAAGCAGGGGAGTCGACCCTCCTGTCCAGATCAGGAGGGTAGAAGAGGCTCCGAGGAAGTGTTGCCGGAAAACTTCGGTGTTCCTCTCGAGGGAGACCGGGATGTCGGGGCACTTTGTGGGTCGCATCAAGGGTGACAAGTACCGTTTCGACCTCCAATTCCTAAAGTGGGACTTCTCCTGAGACGCTGTAGCGGCACAGGGCTACATCTTGCGATGACGGGGGAACCACGTGGTTTTTCTCGAGGTGTAGCAGGATTCTCGAATTACGACGGGGAATTCAGGATGCCTCTTGTGTAGGCCCAGGGAAGTCCAATCTTCCATTCGAGTTGCGAAGGAAAGCTGGGGATTTCTCTCGAGTGACTGCAGGGCCAATAGACCTCATCTAGGCTTGTGTCCAGAAGCCAGTGTTCCTCTCCAGGGGCGACAGGGATCTCGGGGTTGCATTCCAGACACACCCGGGGAGACAGGCCTCCATCTCGAGTGGAAGCAAAGAACCCCGCTCTGCTCTCGAGTCGCGACGGGTATCTCTTGGAGCTCACTGGGTGGACTAAAGCGAGTCAAGCCTCCTGAGGCGTTTGGAGAGAGGTCGCGAGATTGGTCTCTAGGCCATGCAGGAGACGAAGGCCCTCATCTCGCGATGCCGGGGGAGTCTTGGGGTTGTTCTCGAGCGGCGGCCCCAGTGTGCGCTTTCTCACGAGGTACGACGGCGAGGTCAGTGAGCCTCTCGTGGGGCGCCAGGGAAGTCGGGTCTCCATGCGAGTGGCGAGGGCGAGCGCCTCATTGCTCTCGAGCCATGGTAGGGTGCCGGGGACCAGCCCCGGCTGATCCAGGGTATTCGAAGGAGAGACGGCGTAGGCGAAGATCAGGAAACCACTGCTTAATTAAATGTTAATTAAGGATATAAAGAGTAATAGAATGAGGATAGCTCAGTGAGGAAATTCAGTGGAGAAAAGAGGCTGAATAATTCAGCCAGAAGGTAAGAGAAAGAACGACATGGTGAGACCAAGTTTCGGTGAACAAGGCCCGCACTTTATTTTTCAAAGTAGTTTTTATACCTTAAGTTATGCATAGAGGATAATGGGGGAAGGGGTCGAGTCTTGCAGCAAACCAGGCTTTCTTCCTGCAAACTTATCATATGCAAAAGCTTAGGTGATTTGCATCATCTTCTGGCCCGGAGGCCTGTTAACATTTTAAGACCTTTTCTTCAGAAAACTTATTTTTCTCTAAAGGTGGTTGGTCAGGAGCCACCCTCCAAAAAAGCATTAGATAAAGTTGCATTCCTACAGAGCAAAGGTGTGGTGGGCTATAACAAGAAAAAGAATTAACTCAAGGGTCCCAGGTTACAAACATTAAAGCTACTACTTACACCAATTATATTAATCAATACACTGCCAGGGACACAGCAGGTAAGGGATATGGAAACTTAGCAGCAAACAATGGCCCAACAAGTGAAAAACCATTCACCAATACAATTTCTAATCAATCTTGTAACTACTCAAAAGAATCTGTGTTTAGACAGTTTAGAACATCTCCTGCCTCTCACAGTTGGGAGGCTCTGAACGATCCCATGTGGCCGGAAAAACCTATTCAGGCAGGCTAGAGGATTTCCAAAGGAGTTTGTAGGTTAAACACTGTCACACCCAGGAATTATTAACTGGAACTGTAAGCTAACTCTTTTTTCAGAGAGAGGTAGTGGGGGAGAGCCCCCCGTAAAGTCAGAGGTTTAGGTGAAAGCACAAGCAGAAAGTAGGCAGACTCTGGTTTTGGGGGTATATGCTCGAGAATTTCCAGGGGGACTCCTGAAGCTCGATCCCGCCTTTGCGTATGCCGAGCCTCCTTCCTCATGACCTTTGTCATGGGCGGAGTTCCTCACTGGCTCCCAGCAGTGATAGAATTCCAGTGGAGCTATTCCAGATCCTGAAAGATGATGCTGTGGAAAGTGCTGCACTCAATATGCAATATGCAATATGCACTCAATATGCAATATGCCGGCTCACGGCAGTAGGGGAATCTGGCCTCGAGACGTGTTGAAGAAGGTCTCTCGAGGTCTTTCTCGGGTTGAGGCAGGACACCCTGGGGTCCCTCGACTTGTGCAGGTGACCTCAGGGGGCTTCTCATGGTGGCTCTGAGAAGTCAGGGAAACTGGAGGTGGGAGGGGCCTCTCGGCACTCCACTGGGTTTGGTGCATTGGAAGAGGGCCTCATCTCCAGTTGAGGCAGGAACGTCAGGGTTCCTCTGACTTCAGACTCTGATCGCAGGGTCCCTGCAGACTGGGACAGGAGAGTCAGGCCTCGTCTTGGGTTGTGGCATGGAACTCCGCTTATCCTCTCGAGGTCTCCCGGGGAGAGAGGCCACTTGTCGAGCTGTATTTGGAACCTGGGGGTCTTTTCCCGACGATGCACTGGACGAGTGACTGCCCCTTCGTGTTGACTTCATTCACAGGGTGGAGTTCGGAGAGGTGTCCGGGCATCGGGTTCTTATCAAGAGGGGACCGGGAAATCGGGGTCCTTCGAATGTGGAAGCACCCACGAGGCCACGTCTGGAATGTCGTCGTGAGACCGGCCTCATCCTGAGGTGCGACCGGAAGGTCGGGAACCCCTTCCAGACAAAGCAGCGGAGTCGACCCTCCTGTCGAGATCAGGAGGGTAGAAGGGGCTCAGAGGAAGTGGTTCGGGAAAACCTCGGTGTTCCTCTTGAGGGAGACCGGGATGTCGGGGCACTTTGTGGGTCGCATCAAGGGTGCCAAGTACCGTTTCGACCTCCAATACCTAACGTGGGACTTCTCCTGAGACACTGTAGCGGGAAAGGGCTTCATCTTGCGATGACGGGGGAACCACGTGGATTTTCTCGAGTTGCAGCGGGATTCTCGAGTTACGACGGGGAATTCAGGATGCCTCTTGTGTTGGCCCAGGGAAGTCCAATCTTCCATTCGAGTTGCGAAGGAAAGCTGGGGATTGCTCTCGAGTGACTGCAGGGCCAATAGACCTCATCTAGGCTTGTGTCCAGAAGCCAATGTTCCTCTCCAGGGGCGAAAGGGATCTCGGGGTTGCATTCCAGACGCACCCGGGGAGACAGGCATCCATCTCGAGTGGAAGCAAAGAACCCCGCTCTGCTCTCGAGTCGCGACGGGTATCTCTTGGAGCTCACTGGGTGGACTAAAGGGAGTCAAGCCTCCTGAGGCGTTTGGAGAGAGGTCGAGAGACTGGTCTCTAGGCCATACAGGAGACGAAGGCCCTCAAGTCGCGATGACGGGGGAGGCTCGGGGTTGTTCTCGAGCGGCGGCCCCAGTGTGCGGTTTCTCGCGAGGTACGACGGCGAGGTCAGTGAGCCTCTCGTGGGGCGGCAAGGAAGTCGGGTCTCCATGCGAATGGCGAGGGGGAGCGCGTCTTTACTCTCAAGTCATAGTAGGGGAATCTGGCCTCGAGACGTGTTGAAGAAGGTCTCTCGAGGTCTTTCTCGGGTTGAGGCAGGACACCCTGGGGTCCCTCGACTTGTGCAGGTGACCTCAGGGGGCTTCTCATGGTGGCTCTGAGAAGTCAGGGAAACTGGAGGTGGGAGGGGCCTCTCGGCACTCCACTGGGTTTGGTGCATTGGAAGAGGGCCTCATCTCCAGTTGAGGCAGGAACCTCAGGGTTCCTCTGACTTCAGACTCCGATCGCAAGGTCCCTGCAGACTTGGGACAGGAGAGTCAGGCCTCGTCTTGGGTTGAGGCATGGAACTCCGCTTGCCTCTCGAGGTGTTCCCGGGGAGACAGGCCACTTGTCGAGCGGTATTTGGAACCTGGGGGTCTTTTCCCGACGATGCACGGGCGAGTCACTGCCCCTTCGTGTTGACTTCATTCACAGGGTGGAGTTCGAAGAGGTGTCCGGGCATCGGGTTCTTATCAAGAGGGGACCGGGAAATCGGGGTCCTTCGGAATGTGGAACCACCCACGAGGCCACGTCTGGAATGTCGTCGTGAGACCGGCCTCATCCTGAGGTGCGACCGGAAGGTCGGGAACCCCTTCCAGACAAAGCAGGGGAGTCGACCCTCCTGTCCAGATCAGGAGGGTAGAAGAGGCTCCGAGGAAGTGTTGCCGGAAAACTTCGGTGTTCCTCTCGAGGGAGACCGGGATGTCGGGGCACTTTGTGGGTCGCATCAAGGGTGACAAGTACCGTTTCGACCTCCAATTCCTAAAGTGGGACTTCTCCTGAGACGCTGTAGCGGCACAGGGCTACATCTTGCGATGACGGGGGAACCACGTGGTTTTTCTCGAGGTGTAGCAGGATTCTCGAATTACGACGGGGAATTCAGGATGCCTCTTGTGTAGGCCCAGGGAAGTCCAATCTTCCATTCGAGTTGCGAAGGAAAGCTGGGGATTTCTCTCGAGTGACTGCAGGGCCAATAGACCTCATCTAGGCTTGTGTCCAGAAGCCAGTGTTCCTCTCCAGGGGCGACAGGGATCTCGGGGTTGCATTCCAGACACACCCGGGGAGACAGGCCTCCATCTCGAGTGGAAGCAAAGAACCCCGCTCTGCTCTCGAGTCGCGACGGGTATCTCTTGGAGCTCACTGGGTGGACTAAAGCGAGTCAAGCCTCCTGAGGCGTTTGGAGAGAGGTCGCGAGATTGGTCTCTAGGCCATGCAGGAGACGAAGGCCCTCATCTCGCGATGCCGGGGGAGTCTTGGGGTTGTTCTCGAGCGGCGGCCCCAGTGTGCGCTTTCTCACGAGGTACGACGGCGAGGTCAGTGAGCCTCTCGTGGGGCGCCAGGGAAGTCGGGTCTCCATGCGAGTGGCGAGGGCGAGCGCCTCATTGCTCTCGAGCCATGGTAGGGTGCCGGGGACCAGCCCCGGCTGATCCAGGGTATTCGAAGGAGAGACGGCGTAGGCGAAGATCAGGAAACCACTGCTTAATTAAATGTTAATTAAGGATATAAAGAGTAATAGAATGAGGATAGCTCAGTGAGGAAATTCAGTGGAGAAAAGAGGCTGAATAATTCAGCCAGAAGGTAAGAGAAAGAACGACATGGTGAGACCAAGTTTCGGTGAACAAGGCCCGCACTTTATTTTTCAAAGTAGTTTTTATACCTTAAGTTATGCATAGAGGATAATGGGGGAAGGGGTCGAGTCTTGCAGCAAACCAGGCTTTCTTCCTGCAAACTTATCATATGCAAAAGCTTAGGTGATTTGCATCATCTTCTGGCCCGGAGGCCTGTTAACATTTTAAGACCTTTTCTTCAGAAAACTTATTTTTCTCTAAAGGTGGTTGGTCAGGAGCCACCCTCCAAAAAAGCATTAGATAAAGTTGCATTCCTACAGAGCAAAGGTGTGGTGGGCTATAACAAGAAAAAGAATTAACTCAAGGGTCCCAGGTTACAAACATTAAAGCTACTACTTACACCAATTATATTAATCAATACACTGCCAGGGACACAGCAGGTAAGGGATATGGAAACTTAGCAGCAAACAATGGCCCAACAAGTGAAAAACCATTCACCAATACAATTTCTAATCAATCTTGTAACTACTCAAAAGAATCTGTGTTTAGACAGTTTAGAACATCTCCTGCCTCTCACAGTTGGGAGGCTCTGAACGATCCCATGTGGCCGGAAAAACCTATTCAGGCAGGCTAGAGGATTTCCAAAGGAGTTTGTAGGTTAAACACTGTCACACCCAGGAATTATTAACTGGAACTGTAAGCTAACTCTTTTTTCAGAGAGAGGTAGTGGGGGAGAGCCCCCCGTAAAGTCAGAGGTTTAGGTGAAAGCACAAGCAGAAAGTAGGCAGACTCTGGTTTTGGGGGTATATGCTCGAGAATTTCCAGGGGGACTCCTGAAGCTCGATCCCGCCTTTGCGTATGCCGAGCCTCCTTCCTCATGACCTTTGTCATGGGCGGAGTTCCTCACTGGCTCCCAGCAGTGATAGAATTCCAGTGGAGCTATTCCAGATCCTGAAAGATGATGCTGTGGAAAGTGCTGCACTCAATATGCAATATGCAATATGCACTCAATATGCAATATGCCGGCTCACGGCAGTAGGGGAATCTGGCCTCGAGACGTGTTGAAGAAGGTCTCTCGAGGTCTTTCTCGGGTTGAGGCAGGACACCCTGGGGTCCCTCGACTTGTGCAGGTGACCTCAGGGGGCTTCTCATGGTGGCTCTGAGAAGTCAGGGAAACTGGAGGTGGGAGGGGCCTCTCGGCACTCCACTGGGTTTGGTGCATTGGAAGAGGGCCTCATCTCCAGTTGAGGCAGGAACCTCAGGGTTCCTCTGACTTCAGACTCCGATCGCAAGGTCCCTGCAGACTTGGGACAGGAGAGTCAGGCCTCGTCTTGGGTTGAGGCATGGAACTCCGCTTGCCTCTCGAGGTGTTCCCGGGGAGACAGGCCACTTGTCGAGCGGTATTTGGAACCTGGGGGTCTTTTCCCGACGATGCACGGGCGAGTCACTGCCCCTTCGTGTTGACTTCATTCACAGGGTGGAGTTCGAAGAGGTGTCCGGGCATCGGGTTCTTATCAAGAGGGGACCGGGAAATCGGGGTCCTTCGGAATGTGGAACCACCCACGAGGCCACGTCTGGAATGTCGTCGTGAGACCGGCCTCATCCTGAGGTGCGACCGGAAGGTCGGGAACCCCTTCCAGACAAAGCAGGGGAGTCGACCCTCCTGTCCAGATCAGGAGGGTAGAAGAGGCTCCGAGGAAGTGTTGCCGGAAAACTTCGGTGTTCCTCTCGAGGGAGACCGGGATGTCGGGGCACTTTGTGGGTCGCATCAAGGGTGACAAGTACCGTTTCGACCTCCAATTCCTAAAGTGGGACTTCTCCTGAGACGCTGTAGCGGCACAGGGCTACATCTTGCGATGACGGGGGAACCACGTGGTTTTTCTCGAGGTGTAGCAGGATTCTCGAATTACGACGGGGAATTCAGGATGCCTCTTGTGTAGGCCCAGGGAAGTCCAATCTTCCATTCGAGTTGCGAAGGAAAGCTGGGGATTGCTCTCGAGTGACTGCAGGGCCAATAGACCTCATCTAGGCTTGTGTCCAGAAGCCAGTGTTCCTCTCCAGGGGCGACAGGGATCTCGGGGTTGCATTCCAGACACACCCGGGGAGACAGGCCTCCATCTCGAGTGGAAGCAAAGAACCCCGCTCTGCTCTCGAGTCGCGACGGGTATCTCTTGGAGCTCACTGGGTGGACTAAAGCGAGTCAAGCCTCCTGAGGCGTTTGGAGAGAGGTCGCGAGATTGGTCTCTAGGCCATGCAGGAGACGAAGGCCCTCATCTCGCGATGCCGGGGGAGTCTTGGGGTTGTTCTCGAGCGGCGGCCCCAGTGTGCGCTTTCTCACGAGGTACGACGGCGAGGTCAGTGAGCCTCTCGTGGGGCGCCAGGGAAGTCGGGTCTCCATGCGAGTGGCGAGGGCGAGCGCCTCATTGCTCTCGAGCCATGGTAGGGTGCCGGGGACCAGCCCCGGCTGATCCAGGGTATTCGAAGGAGAGACGGCGTAGGCGAAGATCAGGAAACCACTGCTTAATTAAATGTTAATTAAGGATATAAAGAGTAATAGAATGAGGATAGCTCAGTGAGGAAATTCAGTGGAGAAAAGAGGCTGAATAATTCAGCCAGAAGGTAAGAGAAAGAACGACATGGTGAGACCAAGTTTCGGTGAACAAGGCCCGCACTTTATTTTTCAAAGTAGTTTTTATACCTTAAGTTATGCATAGAGGATAATGGGGGAAGGGGTCGAGTCTTGCAGCAAACCAGGCTTTCTTCCTGCAAACTTATCATATGCAAAAGCTTAGGTGATTTGCATCATCTTCTGGCCCGGAGGCCTGTTAACATTTTAAGACCTTTTCTTCAGAAAACTTATTTTTCTCTAAAGGTGGTTGGTCAGGAGCCACCCTCCAAAAAAGCATTAGATAAAGTTGCATTCCTACAGAGCAAAGGTGTGGTGGGCTATAACAAGAAAAAGAATTAACTCAAGGGTCCCAGGTTACAAACATTAAAGCTACTACTTACACCAATTATATTAATCAATACACTGCCAGGGACACAGCAGGTAAGGGATATGGAAACTTAGCAGCAAACAATGGCCCAACAAGTGAAAAACCATTCACCAATACAATTTCTAATCAATCTTGTAACTACTCAAAAGAATCTGTGTTTAGACAGTTTAGAACATCTCCTGCCTCTCACAGTTGGGAGGCTCTGAACGATCCCATGTGGCCGGAAAAACCTATTCAGGCAGGCTAGAGGATTTCCAAAGGAGTTTGTAGGTTAAACACTGTCACACCCAGGAATTATTAACTGGAACTGTAAGCTAACTCTTTTTTCAGAGAGAGGTAGTGGGGGAGAGCCCCCCGTAAAGTCAGAGGTTTAGGTGAAAGCACAAGCAGAAAGTAGGCAGACTCTGGTTTTGGGGGTATATGCTCGAGAATTTCCAGGGGGACTCCTGAAGCTCGATCCCGCCTTTGCGTATGCCGAGCCTCCTTCCTCATGACCTTTGTCATGGGCGGAGTTCCTCACTGGCTCCCAGCAGTGATAGAATTCCAGTGGAGCTATTCCAGATCCTGAAAGATGATGCTGTGGAAAGTGCTGCACTCAATATGCAATATGCAATATGCACTCAATATGCAATATGCCGGCTCACGGCAGTAGGGGAATCTGGCCTCGAGACGTGTTGAAGAAGGTCTCTCGAGGTCTTTCTCGGGTTGAGGCAGGACACCCTGGGGTCCCTCGACTTGTGCAGGTGACCTCAGGGGGCTTCTCATGGTGGCTCTGAGAAGTCAGGGAAACTGGAGGTGGGAGGGGCCTCTCGGCACTCCACTGGGTTTGGTGCATTGGAAGAGGGCCTCATCTCCAGTTGAGGCAGGAACCTCAGGGTTCCTCTGACTTCAGACTCCGATCGCAAGGTCCCTGCAGACTTGGGACAGGAGAGTCAGGCCTCGTCTTGGGTTGAGGCATGGAACTCCGCTTGCCTCTCGAGGTGTTCCCGGGGAGACAGGCCACTTGTCGAGCGGTATTTGGAACCTGGGGGTCTTTTCCCGACGATGCACGGGCGAGTCACTGCCCCTTCGTGTTGACTTCATTCACAGGGTGGAGTTCGAAGAGGTGTCCGGGCATCGGGTTCTTATCAAGAGGGGACCGGGAAATCGGGGTCCTTCGGAATGTGGAACCACCCACGAGGCCACGTCTGGAATGTCGTCGTGAGACCGGCCTCATCCTGAGGTGCGACCGGAAGGTCGGGAACCCCTTCCAGACAAAGCAGGGGAGTCGACCCTCCTGTCCAGATCAGGAGGGTAGAAGAGGCTCCGAGGAAGTGTTGCCGGAAAACTTCGGTGTTCCTCTCGAGGGAGACCGGGATGTCGGGGCACTTTGTGGGTCGCATCAAGGGTGACAAGTACCGTTTCGACCTCCAATTCCTAAAGTGGGACTTCTCCTGAGACGCTGTAGCGGCACAGGGCTACATCTTGCGATGACGGGGGAACCACGTGGTTTTTCTCGAGGTGTAGCAGGATTCTCGAATTACGACGGGGAATTCAGGATGCCTCTTGTGTAGGCCCAGGGAAGTCCAATCTTCCATTCGAGTTGCGAAGGAAAGCTGGGGATTTCTCTCGAGTGACTGCAGGGCCAATAGACCTCATCTAGGCTTGTGTCCAGAAGCCAGTGTTCCTCTCCAGGGGCGACAGGGATCTCGGGGTTGCATTCCAGACACACCCGGGGAGACAGGCCTCCATCTCGAGTGGAAGCAAAGAACCCCGCTCTGCTCTCGAGTCGCGACGGGTATCTCTTGGAGCTCACTGGGTGGACTAAAGCGAGTCAAGCCTCCTGAGGCGTTTGGAGAGAGGTCGCGAGATTGGTCTCTAGGCCATGCAGGAGACGAAGGCCCTCATCTCGCGATGCCGGGGGAGTCTTGGGGTTGTTCTCGAGCGGCGGCCCCAGTGTGCGCTTTCTCACGAGGTACGACGGCGAGGTCAGTGAGCCTCTCGTGGGGCGCCAGGGAAGTCGGGTCTCCATGCGAGTGGCGAGGGCGAGCGCCTCATTGCTCTCGAGCCATGGTAGGGTGCCGGGGACCAGCCCCGGCTGATCCAGGGTATTCGAAGGAGAGACGGCGTAGGCGAAGATCAGGAAACCACTGCTTAATTAAATGTTAATTAAGGATATAAAGAGTAATAGAATGAGGATAGCTCAGTGAGGAAATTCAGTGGAGAAAAGAGGCTGAATAATTCAGCCAGAAGGTAAGAGAAAGAACGACATGGTGAGACCAAGTTTCGGTGAACAAGGCCCGCACTTTATTTTTCAAAGTAGTTTTTATACCTTAAGTTATGCATAGAGGATAATGGGGGAAGGGGTCGAGTCTTGCAGCAAACCAGGCTTTCTTCCTGCAAACTTATCATATGCAAAAGCTTAGGTGATTTGCATCATCTTCTGGCCCGGAGGCCTGTTAACATTTTAAGACCTTTTCTTCAGAAAACTTATTTTTCTCTAAAGGTGGTTGGTCAGGAGCCACCCTCCAAAAAAGCATTAGATAAAGTTGCATTCCTACAGAGCAAAGGTGTGGTGGGCTATAACAAGAAAAAGAATTAACTCAAGGGTCCCAGGTTACAAACATTAAAGCTACTACTTACACCAATTATATTAATCAATACACTGCCAGGGACACAGCAGGTAAGGGATATGGAAACTTAGCAGCAAACAATGGCCCAACAAGTGAAAAACCATTCACCAATACAATTTCTAATCAATCTTGTAACTACTCAAAAGAATCTGTGTTTAGACAGTTTAGAACATCTCCTGCCTCTCACAGTTGGGAGGCTCTGAACGATCCCATGTGGCCGGAAAAACCTATTCAGGCAGGCTAGAGGATTTCCAAAGGAGTTTGTAGGTTAAACACTGTCACACCCAGGAATTATTAACTGGAACTGTAAGCTAACTCTTTTTTCAGAGAGAGGTAGTGGGGGAGAGCCCCCCGTAAAGTCAGAGGTTTAGGTGAAAGCACAAGCAGAAAGTAGGCAGACTCTGGTTTTGGGGGTATATGCTCGAGAATTTCCAGGGGGACTCCTGAAGCTCGATCCCGCCTTTGCGTATGCCGAGCCTCCTTCCTCATGACCTTTGTCATGGGCGGAGTTCCTCACTGGCTCCCAGCAGTGATAGAATTCCAGTGGAGCTATTCCAGATCCTGAAAGATGATGCTGTGGAAAGTGCTGCACTCAATATGCAATATGCAATATGCACTCAATATGCAATATGCCGGCTCACGGCAGTAGGGGAATCTGGCCTCGAGACGTGTTGAAGAAGGTCTCTCGAGGTCTTTCTCGGGTTGAGGCAGGACACCCTGGGGTCCCTCGACTTGTGCAGGTGACCTCAGGGGGCTTCTCATGGTGGCTCTGAGAAGTCAGGGAAACTGGAGGTGGGAGGGGCCTCTCGGCACTCCACTGGGTTTGGTGCATTGGAAGAGGGCCTCATCTCCAGTTGAGGCAGGAACCTCAGGGTTCCTCTGACTTCAGACTCCGATCGCAAGGTCCCTGCAGACTTGGGACAGGAGAGTCAGGCCTCGTCTTGGGTTGAGGCATGGAACTCCGCTTGCCTCTCGAGGTGTTCCCGGGGAGACAGGCCACTTGTCGAGCGGTATTTGGAACCTGGGGGTCTTTTCCCGACGATGCACGGGCGAGTCACTGCCCCTTCGTGTTGACTTCATTCACAGGGTGGAGTTCGAAGAGGTGTCCGGGCATCGGGTTCTTATCAAGAGGGGACCGGGAAATCGGGGTCCTTCGGAATGTGGAACCACCCACGAGGCCACGTCTGGAATGTCGTCGTGAGACCGGCCTCATCCTGAGGTGCGACCGGAAGGTCGGGAACCCCTTCCAGACAAAGCAGGGGAGTCGACCCTCCTGTCCAGATCAGGAGGGTAGAAGAGGCTCCGAGGAAGTGTTGCCGGAAAACTTCGGTGTTCCTCTCGAGGGAGACCGGGATGTCGGGGCACTTTGTGGGTCGCATCAAGGGTGACAAGTACCGTTTCGACCTCCAATTCCTAAAGTGGGACTTCTCCTGAGACGCTGTAGCGGCACAGGGCTACATCTTGCGATGACGGGGGAACCACGTGGTTTTTCTCGAGGTGTAGCAGGATTCTCGAATTACGACGGGGAATTCAGGATGCCTCTTGTGTAGGCCCAGGGAAGTCCAATCTTCCATTCGAGTTGCGAAGGAAAGCTGGGGATTTCTCTCGAGTGACTGCAGGGCCAATAGACCTCATCTAGGCTTGTGTCCAGAAGCCAGTGTTCCTCTCCAGGGGCGACAGGGATCTCGGGGTTGCATTCCAGACACACCCGGGGAGACAGGCCTCCATCTCGAGTGGAAGCAAAGAACCCCGCTCTGCTCTCGAGTCGCGACGGGTATCTCTTGGAGCTCACTGGGTGGACTAAAGCGAGTCAAGCCTCCTGAGGCGTTTGGAGAGAGGTCGCGAGATTGGTCTCTAGGCCATGCAGGAGACGAAGGCCCTCATCTCGCGATGCCGGGGGAGTCTTGGGGTTGTTCTCGAGCGGCGGCCCCAGTGTGCGCTTTCTCACGAGGTACGACGGCGAGGTCAGTGAGCCTCTCGTGGGGCGCCAGGGAAGTCGGGTCTCCATGCGAGTGGCGAGGGCGAGCGCCTCATTGCTCTCGAGCCATGGTAGGGTGCCGGGGACCAGCCCCGGCTGATCCAGGGTATTCGAAGGAGAGACGGCGTAGGCGAAGATCAGGAAACCACTGCTTAATTAAATGTTAATTAAGGATATAAAGAGTAATAGAATGAGGATAGCTCAGTGAGGAAATTCAGTGGAGAAAAGAGGCTGAATAATTCAGCCAGAAGGTAAGAGAAAGAACGACATGGTGAGACCAAGTTTCGGTGAACAAGGCCCGCACTTTATTTTTCAAAGTAGTTTTTATACCTTAAGTTATGCATAGAGGATAATGGGGGAAGGGGTCGAGTCTTGCAGCAAACCAGGCTTTCTTCCTGCAAACTTATCATATGCAAAAGCTTAGGTGATTTGCATCATCTTCTGGCCCGGAGGCCTGTTAACATTTTAAGACCTTTTCTTCAGAAAACTTATTTTTCTCTAAAGGTGGTTGGTCAGGAGCCACCCTCCAAAAAAGCATTAGATAAAGTTGCATTCCTACAGAGCAAAGGTGTGGTGGGCTATAACAAGAAAAAGAATTAACTCAAGGGTCCCAGGTTACAAACATTAAAGCTACTACTTACACCAATTATATTAATCAATACACTGCCAGGGACACAGCAGGTAAGGGATATGGAAACTTAGCAGCAAACAATGGCCCAACAAGTGAAAAACCATTCACCAATACAATTTCTAATCAATCTTGTAACTACTCAAAAGAATCTGTGTTTAGACAGTTTAGAACATCTCCTGCCTCTCACAGTTGGGAGGCTCTGAACGATCCCATGTGGCCGGAAAAACCTATTCAGGCAGGCTAGAGGATTTCCAAAGGAGTTTGTAGGTTAAACACTGTCACACCCAGGAATTATTAACTGGAACTGTAAGCTAACTCTTTTTTCAGAGAGAGGTAGTGGGGGAGAGCCCCCCGTAAAGTCAGAGGTTTAGGTGAAAGCACAAGCAGAAAGTAGGCAGACTCTGGTTTTGGGGGTATATGCTCGAGAATTTCCAGGGGGACTCCTGAAGCTCGATCCCGCCTTTGCGTATGCCGAGCCTCCTTCCTCATGACCTTTGTCATGGGCGGAGTTCCTCACTGGCTCCCAGCAGTGATAGAATTCCAGTGGAGCTATTCCAGATCCTGAAAGATGATGCTGTGGAAAGTGCTGCACTCAATATGCAATATGCAATATGCACTCAATATGCAATATGCCGGCTCACGGCAGTAGGGGAATCTGGCCTCGAGACGTGTTGAAGAAGGTCTCTCGAGGTCTTTCTCGGGTTGAGGCAGGACACCCTGGGGTCCCTCGACTTGTGCAGGTGACCTCAGGGGGCTTCTCATGGTGGCTCTGAGAAGTCAGGGAAACTGGAGGTGGGAGGGGCCTCTCGGCACTCCACTGGGTTTGGTGCATTGGAAGAGGGCCTCATCTCCAGTTGAGGCAGGAACCTCAGGGTTCCTCTGACTTCAGACTCCGATCGCAAGGTCCCTGCAGACTTGGGACAGGAGAGTCAGGCCTCGTCTTGGGTTGAGGCATGGAACTCCGCTTGCCTCTCGAGGTGTTCCCGGGGAGACAGGCCACTTGTCGAGCGGTATTTGGAACCTGGGGGTCTTTTCCCGACGATGCACGGGCGAGTCACTGCCCCTTCGTGTTGACTTCATTCACAGGGTGGAGTTCGAAGAGGTGTCCGGGCATCGGGTTCTTATCAAGAGGGGACCGGGAAATCGGGGTCCTTCGGAATGTGGAACCACCCACGAGGCCACGTCTGGAATGTCGTCGTGAGACCGGCCTCATCCTGAGGTGCGACCGGAAGGTCGGGAACCCCTTCCAGACAAAGCAGGGGAGTCGACCCTCCTGTCCAGATCAGGAGGGTAGAAGGGGCTCAGAGGAAGTGGTGCGGGAAAACCTCGGTGTTCCTCTTGAGGGAGACCGGGATGTCGGGGCACTTTGTGGGTCGCATCAAGGGTGCCAAGTACCGTTTCGACCTCCAATACCTAACGTGGGACTTCTCCTGAGACACTGTAGCGGGAAAGGGCTTCATCTTGCGATGACGGGGGAACCACGTGGATTTTCTCGAGTTGCAGCGGGATTCTCGAGTTACGACGGGGAATTCAGGATGCCTCTTGTGTTGGCCCAGGGAAGTCCAATCTTCCATTCGAGTTGCGAAGGAAAGCTGGGGATTGCTCTCGAGTGACTGCAGGGCCAATAGACCTCATCTAGGCTTGTGTCCAGAAGCCAATGTTCCTCTCCAGGGGCGAAAGGGATCTCGGGGTTGCATTCCAGACGCACCCGGGGAGACAGGCATCCATCTCGAGTGGAAGCAAAGAACCCCGCTCTGCTCTCGAGTCGCGACGGGTATCTCTTGGAGCTCACTGGGTGGACTAAAGGGAGTCAAGCCTCCTGAGGCGTTTGGAGAGAGGTCGAGAGACTGGTCTCTAGGCCATACAGGAGACGAAGGCCCTCAAGTCGCGATGACGGGGGAGGCTCGGGGTTGTTCTCGAGCGGCGGCCCCAGTGTGCGGTTTCTCGCGAGGTACGACGGCGAGGTCAGTGAGCCTCTCGTGGGGCGGCAAGGAAGTCGGGTCTCCATGCGAATGGCGAGGGGGAGCGCGTCTTTACTCTCAAGTCATAGTAGGGGAATCTGGCCTCGAGACGTGTTGAAGAAGGTCTCTCGAGGTCTTTCTCGGGTTGAGGCAGGACACCCTGGGGTCCCTCGACTTGTGCAGGTGACCTCAGGGGGCTTCTCATGGTGGCTCTGAGAAGTCAGGGAAACTGGAGGTGGGAGGGGCCTCTCGGCACTCCACTGGGTTTGGTGCATTGGAAGAGGGCCTCATCTCCAGTTGAGGCAGGAACCTCAGGGTTCCTCTGACTTCAGACTCCGATCGCAAGGTCCCTGCAGACTTGGGACAGGAGAGTCAGGCCTCGTCTTGGGTTGAGGCATGGAACTCCGCTTGCCTCTCGAGGTGTTCCCGGGGAGACAGGCCACTTGTCGAGCGGTATTTGGAACCTGGGGGTCTTTTCCCGACGATGCACGGGCGAGTCACTGCCCCTTCGTGTTGACTTCATTCACAGGGTGGAGTTCGAAGAGGTGTCCGGGCATCGGGTTCTTATCAAGAGGGGACCGGGAAATCGGGGTCCTTCGGAATGTGGAACCACCCACGAGGCCACGTCTGGAATGTCGTCGTGAGACCGGCCTCATCCTGAGGTGCGACCGGAAGGTCGGGAACCCCTTCCAGACAAAGCAGGGGAGTCGACCCTCCTGTCCAGATCAGGAGGGTAGAAGAGGCTCCGAGGAAGTGTTGCCGGAAAACTTCGGTGTTCCTCTCGAGGGAGACCGGGATGTCGGGGCACTTTGTGGGTCGCATCAAGGGTGACAAGTACCGTTTCGACCTCCAATTCCTAAAGTGGGACTTCTCCTGAGACGCTGTAGCGGCACAGGGCTACATCTTGCGATGACGGGGGAACCACGTGGTTTTTCTCGAGGTGTAGCAGGATTCTCGAATTACGACGGGGAATTCAGGATGCCTCTTGTGTAGGCCCAGGGAAGTCCAATCTTCCATTCGAGTTGCGAAGGAAAGCTGGGGATTTCTCTCGAGTGACTGCAGGGCCAATAGACCTCATCTAGGCTTGTGTCCAGAAGCCAGTGTTCCTCTCCAGGGGCGACAGGGATCTCGGGGTTGCATTCCAGACACACCCGGGGAGACAGGCCTCCATCTCGAGTGGAAGCAAAGAACCCCGCTCTGCTCTCGAGTCGCGACGGGTATCTCTTGGAGCTCACTGGGTGGACTAAAGCGAGTCAAGCCTCCTGAGGCGTTTGGAGAGAGGTCGCGAGATTGGTCTCTAGGCCATGCAGGAGACGAAGGCCCTCATCTCGCGATGCCGGGGGAGTCTTGGGGTTGTTCTCGAGCGGCGGCCCCAGTGTGCGCTTTCTCACGAGGTACGACGGCGAGGTCAGTGAGCCTCTCGTGGGGCGCCAGGGAAGTCGGGTCTCCATGCGAGTGGCGAGGGCGAGCGCCTCATTGCTCTCGAGCCATGGTAGGGTGCCGGGGACCAGCCCCGGCTGATCCAGGGTATTCGAAGGAGAGACGGCGTAGGCGAAGATCAGGAAACCACTGCTTAATTAAATGTTAATTAAGGATATAAAGAGTAATAGAATGAGGATAGCTCAGTGAGGAAATTCAGTGGAGAAAAGAGGCTGAATAATTCAGCCAGAAGGTAAGAGAAAGAACGACATGGTGAGACCAAGTTTCGGTGAACAAGGCCCGCACTTTATTTTTCAAAGTAGTTTTTATACCTTAAGTTATGCATAGAGGATAATGGGGGAAGGGGTCGAGTCTTGCAGCAAACCAGGCTTTCTTCCTGCAAACTTATCATATGCAAAAGCTTAGGTGATTTGCATCATCTTCTGGCCCGGAGGCCTGTTAACATTTTAAGACCTTTTCTTCAGAAAACTTATTTTTCTCTAAAGGTGGTTGGTCAGGAGCCACCCTCCAAAAAAGCATTAGATAAAGTTGCATTCCTACAGAGCAAAGGTGTGGTGGGCTATAACAAGAAAAAGAATTAACTCAAGGGTCCCAGGTTACAAACATTAAAGCTACTACTTACACCAATTATATTAATCAATACACTGCCAGGGACACAGCAGGTAAGGGATATGGAAACTTAGCAGCAAACAATGGCCCAACAAGTGAAAAACCATTCACCAATACAATTTCTAATCAATCTTGTAACTACTCAAAAGAATCTGTGTTTAGACAGTTTAGAACATCTCCTGCCTCTCACAGTTGGGAGGCTCTGAACGATCCCATGTGGCCGGAAAAACCTATTCAGGCAGGCTAGAGGATTTCCAAAGGAGTTTGTAGGTTAAACACTGTCACACCCAGGAATTATTAACTGGAACTGTAAGCTAACTCTTTTTTCAGAGAGAGGTAGTGGGGGAGAGCCCCCCGTAAAGTCAGAGGTTTAGGTGAAAGCACAAGCAGAAAGTAGGCAGACTCTGGTTTTGGGGGTATATGCTCGAGAATTTCCAGGGGGACTCCTGAAGCTCGATCCCGCCTTTGCGTATGCCGAGCCTCCTTCCTCATGACCTTTGTCATGGGCGGAGTTCCTCACTGGCTCCCAGCAGTGATAGAATTCCAGTGGAGCTATTCCAGATCCTGAAAGATGATGCTGTGGAAAGTGCTGCACTCAATATGCAATATGCAATATGCACTCAATATGCAATATGCCGGCTCACGGCAGTAGGGGAATCTGGCCTCGAGACGTGTTGAAGAAGGTCTCTCGAGGTCTTTCTCGGGTTGAGGCAGGACACCCTGGGGTCCCTCGACTTGTGCAGGTGACCTCAGGGGGCTTCTCATGGTGGCTCTGAGAAGTCAGGGAAACTGGAGGTGGGAGGGGCCTCTCGGCACTCCACTGGGTTTGGTGCATTGGAAGAGGGCCTCATCTCCAGTTGAGGCAGGAACCTCAGGGTTCCTCTGACTTCAGACTCCGATCGCAAGGTCCCTGCAGACTTGGGACAGGAGAGTCAGGCCTCGTCTTGGGTTGAGGCATGGAACTCCGCTTGCCTCTCGAGGTGTTCCCGGGGAGACAGGCCACTTGTCGAGCGGTATTTGGAACCTGGGGGTCTTTTCCCGACGATGCACGGGCGAGTCACTGCCCCTTCGTGTTGACTTCATTCACAGGGTGGAGTTCGAAGAGGTGTCCGGGCATCGGGTTCTTATCAAGAGGGGACCGGGAAATCGGGGTCCTTCGAATGTGGAACCACCCACGAGGCCACGTCTGGAATGTCGTCGTGAGACCGGCCTCATCCTGAGGTGCGACCGGAAGGTCGGGAACCCCTTCCAGACAAAGCAGGGGAGTCGACCCTCCTGTCCAGATCAGGAGGGTAGAAGGGGCTCAGAGGAAGTGGTGCGGGAAAACCTCGGTGTTCCTCTTGAGGGAGACCGGGATGTCGGGGCACTTTGTGGGTCGCATCAAGGGTGCCAAGTACCGTTTCGACCTCCAATACCTAACGTGGGACTTCTCCTGAGACACTGTAGCGGGAAAGGGCTTCATCTTGCGATGACGGG
This sequence comes from Bos indicus, assembly GCF_029378745.1. Lineage (NCBI taxonomy): Eukaryota > Metazoa > Chordata > Mammalia > Artiodactyla > Bovidae > Bos > Bos indicus. The sequence goes on from NW_027223723.1 coordinate 201,956, forward strand.
GGAACCACGTGGATTTTCTCGAGTTGCAGCGGGATTCTCGAGTTACGACGGGGAATTCAGGATGCCTCTTGTGTTGGCCCAGGGAAGTCCAATCTTCCATTCGAGTTGCGAAGGAAAGCTGGGGATTGCTCTCGAGTGACTGCAGGGCCAATAGACCTCATCTAGGCTTGTGTCCAGAAGCCAATGTTCCTCTCCAGGGGCGAAAGGGATCTCGGGGTTGCATTCCAGACGCACCCGGGGAGACAGGCATCCATCTCGAGTGGAAGCAAAGAACCCCGCTCTGCTCTCGAGTCGCGACGGGTATCTCTTGGAGCTCACTGGGTGGACTAAAGGGAGTCAAGCCTCCTGAGGCGTTTGGAGAGAGGTCGAGAGACTGGTCTCTAGGCCATACAGGAGACGAAGGCCCTCAAGTCGCGATGACGGGGGAGGCTCGGGGTTGTTCTCGAGCGGCGGCCCCAGTGTGCGGTTTCTCGCGAGGTACGACGGCGAGGTCAGTGAGCCTCTCGTGGGGCGGCAAGGAAGTCGGGTCTCCATGCGAATGGCGAGGGGGAGCGCGTCTTTACTCTCAAGTCATAGTAGGGGAATCTGGCCTCGAGACGTGTTGAAGAAGGTCTCTCGAGGTCTTTCTCGGGTTGAGGCAGGACACCCTGGGGTCCCTCGACTTGTGCAGGTGACCTCAGGGGGCTTCTCATGGTGGCTCTGAGAAGTCAGGGAAACTGGAGGTGGGAGGGGCCTCTCGGCACTCCACTGGGTTTGGTGCATTGGAAGAGGGCCTCATCTCCAGTTGAGGCAGGAACCTCAGGGTTCCTCTGACTTCAGACTCCGATCGCAAGGTCCCTGCAGACTTGGGACAGGAGAGTCAGGCCTCGTCTTGGGTTGAGGCATGGAACTCCGCTTGCCTCTCGAGGTGTTCCCGGGGAGACAGGCCACTTGTCGAGCGGTATTTGGAACCTGGGGGTCTTTTCCCGACGATGCACGGGCGAGTCACTGCCCCTTCGTGTTGACTTCATTCACAGGGTGGAGTTCGAAGAGGTGTCCGGGCATCGGGTTCTTATCAAGAGGGGACCGGGAAATCGGGGTCCTTCGGAATGTGGAACCACCCACGAGGCCACGTCTGGAATGTCGTCGTGAGACCGGCCTCATCCTGAGGTGCGACCGGAAGGTCGGGAACCCCTTCCAGACAAAGCAGGGGAGTCGACCCTCCTGTCCAGATCAGGAGGGTAGAAGGGGCTCAGAGGAAGTGGTGCGGGAAAACCTCGGTGTTCCTCTTGAGGGAGACCGGGATGTCGGGGCACTTTGTGGGTCGCATCAAGGGTGCCAAGTACCGTTTCGACCTCCAATACCTAACGTGGGACTTCTCCTGAGACACTGTAGCGGGAAAGGGCTTCATCTTGCGATGACGGGGGAACCACGTGGATTTTCTCGAGTTGCAGCGGGATTCTCGAGTTACGACGGGGAATTCAGGATGCCTCTTGTGTTGGCCCAGGGAAGTCCAATCTTCCATTCGAGTTGCGAAGGAAAGCTGGGGATTGCTCTCGAGTGACTGCAGGGCCAATAGACCTCATCTAGGCTTGTGTCCAGAAGCCAATGTTCCTCTCCAGGGGCGAAAGGGATCTCGGGGTTGCATTCCAGACGCACCCGGGGAGACAGGCATCCATCTCGAGTGGAAGCAAAGAACCCCGCTCTGCTCTCGAGTCGCGACGGGTATCTCTTGGAGCTCACTGGGTGGACTAAAGGGAGTCAAGCCTCCTGAGGCGTTTGGAGAGAGGTCGAGAGACTGGTCTCTAGGCCATACAGGAGACGAAGGCCCTCAAGTCGCGATGACGGGGGAGGCTCGGGGTTGTTCTCGAGCGGCGGCCCCAGTGTGCGGTTTCTCGCGAGGTACGACGGCGAGGTCAGTGAGCCTCTCGTGGGGCGGCAAGGAAGTCGGGTCTCCATGCGAATGGCGAGGGGGAGCGCGTCTTTACTCTCAAGTCATAGTAGGGGAATCTGGCCTCGAGACGTGTTGAAGAAGGTCTCTCGAGGTCTTTCTCGGGTTGAGGCAGGACACCCTGGGGTCCCTCGACTTGTGCAGGTGACCTCAGGGGGCTTCTCATGGTGGCTCTGAGAAGTCAGGGAAACTGGAGGTGGGAGGGGCCTCTCGGCACTCCACTGGGTTTGGTGCATTGGAAGAGGGCCTCATCTCCAGTTGAGGCAGGAACCTCAGGGTTCCTCTGACTTCAGACTCCGATCGCAAGGTCCCTGCAGACTTGGGACAGGAGAGTCAGGCCTCGTCTTGGGTTGAGGCATGGAACTCCGCTTGCCTCTCGAGGTGTTCCCGGGGAGACAGGCCACTTGTCGAGCGGTATTTGGAACCTGGGGGTCTTTTCCCGACGATGCACGGGCGAGTCACTGCCCCTTCGTGTTGACTTCATTCACAGGGTGGAGTTCGAAGAGGTGTCCGGGCATCGGGTTCTTATCAAGAGGGGACCGGGAAATCGGGGTCCTTCGGAATGTGGAACCACCCACGAGGCCACGTCTGGAATGTCGTCGTGAGACCGGCCTCATCCTGAGGTGCGACCGGAAGGTCGGGAACCCCTTCCAGACAAAGCAGGGGAGTCGACCCTCCTGTCCAGATCAGGAGGGTAGAAGAGGCTCCGAGGAAGTGTTGCCGGAAAACTTCGGTGTTCCTCTCGAGGGAGACCGGGATGTCGGGGCACTTTGTGGGTCGCATCAAGGGTGACAAGTACCGTTTCGACCTCCAATTCCTAAAGTGGGACTTCTCCTGAGACGCTGTAGCGGCACAGGGCTACATCTTGCGATGACGGGGGAACCACGTGGTTTTTCTCGAGGTGTAGCAGGATTCTCGAATTACGACGGGGAATTCAGGATGCCTCTTGTGTAGGCCCAGGGAAGTCCAATCTTCCATTCGAGTTGCGAAGGAAAGCTGGGGATTTCTCTCGAGTGACTGCAGGGCCAATAGACCTCATCTAGGCTTGTGTCCAGAAGCCAGTGTTCCTCTCCAGGGGCGACAGGGATCTCGGGGTTGCATTCCAGACACACCCGGGGAGACAGGCCTCCATCTCGAGTGGAAGCAAAGAACCCCGCTCTGCTCTCGAGTCGCGACGGGTATCTCTTGGAGCTCACTGGGTGGACTAAAGCGAGTCAAGCCTCCTGAGGCGTTTGGAGAGAGGTCGCGAGATTGGTCTCTAGGCCATGCAGGAGACGAAGGCCCTCATCTCGCGATGCCGGGGGAGTCTTGGGGTTGTTCTCGAGCGGCGGCCCCAGTGTGCGCTTTCTCACGAGGTACGACGGCGAGGTCAGTGAGCCTCTCGTGGGGCGCCAGGGAAGTCGGGTCTCCATGCGAGTGGCGAGGGCGAGCGCCTCATTGCTCTCGAGCCATGGTAGGGTGCCGGGGACCAGCCCCGGCTGATCCAGGGTATTCGAAGGAGAGACGGCGTAGGCGAAGATCAGGAAACCACTGCTTAATTAAATGTTAATTAAGGATATAAAGAGTAATAGAATGAGGATAGCTCAGTGAGGAAATTCAGTGGAGAAAAGAGGCTGAATAATTCAGCCAGAAGGTAAGAGAAAGAACGACATGGTGAGACCAAGTTTCGGTGAACAAGGCCCGCACTTTATTTTTCAAAGTAGTTTTTATACCTTAAGTTATGCATAGAGGATAATGGGGGAAGGGGTCGAGTCTTGCAGCAAACCAGGCTTTCTTCCTGCAAACTTATCATATGCAAAAGCTTAGGTGATTTGCATCATCTTCTGGCCCGGAGGCCTGTTAACATTTTAAGACCTTTTCTTCAGAAAACTTATTTTTCTCTAAAGGTGGTTGGTCAGGAGCCACCCTCCAAAAAAGCATTAGATAAAGTTGCATTCCTACAGAGCAAAGGTGTGGTGGGCTATAACAAGAAAAAGAATTAACTCAAGGGTCCCAGGTTACAAACATTAAAGCTACTACTTACACCAATTATATTAATCAATACACTGCCAGGGACACAGCAGGTAAGGGATATGGAAACTTAGCAGCAAACAATGGCCCAACAAGTGAAAAACCATTCACCAATACAATTTCTAATCAATCTTGTAACTACTCAAAAGAATCTGTGTTTAGACAGTTTAGAACATCTCCTGCCTCTCACAGTTGGGAGGCTCTGAACGATCCCATGTGGCCGGAAAAACCTATTCAGGCAGGCTAGAGGATTTCCAAAGGAGTTTGTAGGTTAAACACTGTCACACCCAGGAATTATTAACTGGAACTGTAAGCTAACTCTTTTTTCAGAGAGAGGTAGTGGGGGAGAGCCCCCCGTAAAGTCAGAGGTTTAGGTGAAAGCACAAGCAGAAAGTAGGCAGACTCTGGTTTTGGGGGTATATGCTCGAGAATTTCCAGGGGGACTCCTGAAGCTCGATCCCGCCTTTGCGTATGCCGAGCCTCCTTCCTCATGACCTTTGTCATGGGCGGAGTTCCTCACTGGCTCCCAGCAGTGATAGAATTCCAGTGGAGCTATTCCAGATCCTGAAAGAGGATGCTGTGGAAAGTGCTGCACTCAATATGCAATATGCAATATGCACTCAATATGCAATATGCCGGCTCACGGCAGTAGGGGAATCTGGCCTCGAGACGTGTTGAAGAAGGTCTCTCGAGGTCTTTCTCGGGTTGAGGCAGGACACCCTGGGGTCCCTCGACTTGTGCAGGTGACCTCAGGGGGCTTCTCATGGTGGCTCTGAGAAGTCAGGGAAACTGGAGGTGGGAGGGGCCTCTCGGCACTCCACTGGGTTTGGTGCATTGGAAGAGGGCCTCATCTCCAGTTGAGGCAGGAACCTCAGGGTTCCTCTGACTTCAGACTCCGATCGCAAGGTCCCTGCAGACTTGGGACAGGAGAGTCAGGCCTCGTCTTGGGTTGAGGCATGGAACTCCGCTTGCCTCTCGAGGTGTTCCCGGGGAGACAGGCCACTTGTCGAGCGGTATTTGGAACCTGGGGGTCTTTTCCCGACGATGCACGGGCGAGTCACTGCCCCTTCGTGTTGACTTCATTCACAGGGTGGAGTTCGAAGAGGTGTCCGGGCATCGGGTTCTTATCAAGAGGGGACCGGGAAATCGGGGTCCTTCGGAATGTGGAACCACCCACGAGGCCACGTCTGGAATGTCGTCGTGAGACCGGCCTCATCCTGAGGTGCGACCGGAAGGTCGGGAACCCCTTCCAGACAAAGCAGGGGAGTCGACCCTCCTGTCCAGATCAGGAGGGTAGAAGAGGCTCCGAGGAAGTGTTGCCGGAAAACTTCGGTGTTCCTCTCGAGGGAGACCGGGATGTCGGGGCACTTTGTGGGTCGCATCAAGGGTGACAAGTACCGTTTCGACCTCCAATTCCTAAAGTGGGACTTCTCCTGAGACGCTGTAGCGGCACAGGGCTACATCTTGCGATGACGGGGGAACCACGTGGTTTTTCTCGAGGTGTAGCAGGATTCTCGAATTACGACGGGGAATTCAGGATGCCTCTTGTGTAGGCCCAGGGAAGTCCAATCTTCCATTCGAGTTGCGAAGGAAAGCTGGGGATTTCTCTCGAGTGACTGCAGGGCCAATAGACCTCATCTAGGCTTGTGTCCAGAAGCCAGTGTTCCTCTCCAGGGGCGACAGGGATCTCGGGGTTGCATTCCAGACACACCCGGGGAGACAGGCCTCCATCTCGAGTGGAAGCAAAGAACCCCGCTCTGCTCTCGAGTCGCGACGGGTATCTCTTGGAGCTCACTGGGTGGACTAAAGCGAGTCAAGCCTCCTGAGGCGTTTGGAGAGAGGTCGCGAGATTGGTCTCTAGGCCATGCAGGAGACGAAGGCCCTCATCTCGCGATGCCGGGGGAGTCTTGGGGTTGTTCTCGAGCGGCGGCCCCAGTGTGCGCTTTCTCACGAGGTACGACGGCGAGGTCAGTGAGCCTCTCGTGGGGCGCCAGGGAAGTCGGGTCTCCATGCGAGTGGCGAGGGCGAGCGCCTCATTGCTCTCGAGCCATGGTAGGGTGCCGGGGACCAGCCCCGGCTGATCCAGGGTATTCGAAGGAGAGACGGCGTAGGCGAAGATCAGGAAACCACTGCTTAATTAAATGTTAATTAAGGATATAAAGAGTAATAGAATGAGGATAGCTCAGTGAGGAAATTCAGTGGAGAAAAGAGGCTGAATAATTCAGCCAGAAGGTAAGAGAAAGAACGACATGGTGAGACCAAGTTTCGGTGAACAAGGCCCGCACTTTATTTTTCAAAGTAGTTTTTATACCTTAAGTTATGCATAGAGGATAATGGGGGAAGGGGTCGAGTCTTGCAGCAAACCAGGCTTTCTTCCTGCAAACTTATCATATGCAAAAGCTTAGGTGATTTGCATCATCTTCTGGCCCGGAGGCCTGTTAACATTTTAAGACCTTTTCTTCAGAAAACTTATTTTTCTCTAAAGGTGGTTGGTCAGGAGCCACCCTCCAAAAAAGCATTAGATAAAGTTGCATTCCTACAGAGCAAAGGTGTGGTGGGCTATAACAAGAAAAAGAATTAACTCAAGGGTCCCAGGTTACAAACATTAAAGCTACTACTTACACCAATTATATTAATCAATACACTGCCAGGGACACAGCAGGTAAGGGATATGGAAACTTAGCAGCAAACAATGGCCCAACAAGTGAAAAACCATTCACCAATACAATTTCTAATCAATCTTGTAACTACTCAAAAGAATCTGTGTTTAGACAGTTTAGAACATCTCCTGCCTCTCACAGTTGGGAGGCTCTGAACGATCCCATGTGGCCGGAAAAACCTATTCAGGCAGGCTAGAGGATTTCCAAAGGAGTTTGTAGGTTAAACACTGTCACACCCAGGAATTATTAACTGGAACTGTAAGCTAACTCTTTTTTCAGAGAGAGGTAGTGGGGGAGAGCCCCCCGTAAAGTCAGAGGTTTAGGTGAAAGCACAAGCAGAAAGTAGGCAGACTCTGGTTTTGGGGGTATATGCTCGAGAATTTCCAGGGGGACTCCTGAAGCTCGATCCCGCCTTTGCGTATGCCGAGCCTCCTTCCTCATGACCTTTGTCATGGGCGGAGTTCCTCACTGGCTCCCAGCAGTGATAGAATTCCAGTGGAGCTATTCCAGATCCTGAAAGATGATGCTGTGGAAAGTGCTGCACTCAATATGCAATATGCAATATGCACTCAATATGCAATATGCCGGCTCACGGCAGTAGGGGAATCTGGCCTCGAGACGTGTTGAAGAAGGTCTCTCGAGGTCTTTCTCGGGTTGAGGCAGGACACCCTGGGGTCCCTCGACTTGTGCAGGTGACCTCAGGGGGCTTCTCATGGTGGCTCTGAGAAGTCAGGGAAACTGGAGGTGGGAGGGGCCTCTCGGCACTCCACTGGGTTTGGTGCATTGGAAGAGGGCCTCATCTCCAGTTGAGGCAGGAACCTCAGGGTTCCTCTGACTTCAGACTCCGATCGCAAGGTCCCTGCAGACTTGGGACAGGAGAGTCAGGCCTCGTCTTGGGTTGAGGCATGGAACTCCGCTTGCCTCTCGAGGTGTTCCCGGGGAGACAGGCCACTTGTCGAGCGGTATTTGGAACCTGGGGGTCTTTTCCCGACGATGCACGGGCGAGTCACTGCCCCTTCGTGTTGACTTCATTCACAGGGTGGAGTTCGAAGAGGTGTCCGGGCATCGGGTTCTTATCAAGAGGGGACCGGGAAATCGGGGTCCTTCGGAATGTGGAACCACCCACGAGGCCACGTCTGGAATGTCGTCGTGAGACCGGCCTCATCCTGAGGTGCGACCGGAAGGTCGGGAACCCCTTCCAGACAAAGCAGGGGAGTCGACCCTCCTGTCCAGATCAGGAGGGTAGAAGGGGCTCAGAGGAAGTGGTGCGGGAAAACCTCGGTGTTCCTCTTGAGGGAGACCGGGATGTCGGGGCACTTTGTGGGTCGCATCAAGGGTGCCAAGTACCGTTTCGACCTCCAATACCTAACGTGGGACTTCTCCTGAGACACTGTAGCGGGAAAGGGCTTCATCTTGCGATGACGGGGGAACCACGTGGATTTTCTCGAGTTGCAGCGGGATTCTCGAGTTACGACGGGGAATTCAGGATGCCTCTTGTGTTGGCCCAGGGAAGTCCAATCTTCCATTCGAGTTGCGAAGGAAAGCTGGGGATTGCTCTCGAGTGACTGCAGGGCCAATAGACCTCATCTAGGCTTGTGTCCAGAAGCCAATGTTCCTCTCCAGGGGCGAAAGGGATCTCGGGGTTGCATTCCAGACGCACCCGGGGAGACAGGCATCCATCTCGAGTGGAAGCAAAGAACCCCGCTCTGCTCTCGAGTCGCGACGGGTATCTCTTGGAGCTCACTGGGTGGACTAAAGGGAGTCAAGCCTCCTGAGGCGTTTGGAGAGAGGTCGAGAGACTGGTCTCTAGGCCATACAGGAGACGAAGGCCCTCAAGTCGCGATGACGGGGGAGGCTCGGGGTTGTTCTCGAGCGGCGGCCCCAGTGTGCGGTTTCTCGCGAGGTACGACGGCGAGGTCAGTGAGCCTCTCGTGGGGCGGCAAGGAAGTCGGGTCTCCATGCGAATGGCGAGGGGGAGCGCGTCTTTACTCTCAAGTCATAGTAGGGGAATCTGGCCTCGAGACGTGTTGAAGAAGGTCTCTCGAGGTCTTTCTCGGGTTGAGGCAGGACACCCTGGGGTCCCTCGACTTGTGCAGGTGACCTCAGGGGGCTTCTCATGGTGGCTCTGAGAAGTCAGGGAAACTGGAGGTGGGAGGGGCCTCTCGGCACTCCACTGGGTTTGGTGCATTGGAAGAGGGCCTCATCTCCAGTTGAGGCAGGAACCTCAGGGTTCCTCTGACTTCAGACTCCGATCGCAAGGTCCCTGCAGACTTGGGACAGGAGAGTCAGGCCTCGTCTTGGGTTGAGGCATGGAACTCCGCTTGCCTCTCGAGGTGTTCCCGGGGAGACAGGCCACTTGTCGAGCGGTATTTGGAACCTGGGGGTCTTTTCCCGACGATGCACGGGCGAGTCACTGCCCCTTCGTGTTGACTTCATTCACAGGGTGGAGTTCGAAGAGGTGTCCGGGCATCGGGTTCTTATCAAGAGGGGACCGGGAAATCGGGGTCCTTCGGAATGTGGAACCACCCACGAGGCCACGTCTGGAATGTCGTCGTGAGACCGGCCTCATCCTGAGGTGCGACCGGAAGGTCGGGAACCCCTTCCAGACAAAGCAGGGGAGTCGACCCTCCTGTCCAGATCAGGAGGGTAGAAGAGGCTCCGAGGAAGTGTTGCCGGAAAACTTCGGTGTTCCTCTCGAGGGAGACCGGGATGTCGGGGCACTTTGTGGGTCGCATCAAGGGTGACAAGTACCGTTTCGACCTCCAATTCCTAAAGTGGGACTTCTCCTGAGACGCTGTAGCGGCACAGGGCTACATCTTGCGATGACGGGGGAACCACGTGGTTTTTCTCGAGGTGTAGCAGGATTCTCGAATTACGACGGGGAATTCAGGATGCCTCTTGTGTAGGCCCAGGGAAGTCCAATCTTCCATTCGAGTTGCGAAGGAAAGCTGGGGATTTCTCTCGAGTGACTGCAGGGCCAATAGACCTCATCTAGGCTTGTGTCCAGAAGCCAGTGTTCCTCTCCAGGGGCGACAGGGATCTCGGGGTTGCATTCCAGACACACCCGGGGAGACAGGCCTCCATCTCGAGTGGAAGCAAAGAACCCCGCTCTGCTCTCGAGTCGCGACGGGTATCTCTTGGAGCTCACTGGGTGGACTAAAGCGAGTCAAGCCTCCTGAGGCGTTTGGAGAGAGGTCGCGAGATTGGTCTCTAGGCCATGCAGGAGACGAAGGCCCTCATCTCGCGATGCCGGGGGAGTCTTGGGGTTGTTCTCGAGCGGCGGCCCCAGTGTGCGCTTTCTCACGAGGTACGACGGCGAGGTCAGTGAGCCTCTCGTGGGGCGCCAGGGAAGTCGGGTCTCCATGCGAGTGGCGAGGGCGAGCGCCTCATTGCTCTCGAGCCATGGTAGGGTGCCGGGGACCAGCCCCGGCTGATCCAGGGTATTCGAAGGAGAGACGGCGTAGGCGAAGATCAGGAAACCACTGCTTAATTAAATGTTAATTAAGGATATAAAGAGTAATAGAATGAGGATAGCTCAGTGAGGAAATTCAGTGGAGAAAAGAGGCTGAATAATTCAGCCAGAAGGTAAGAGAAAGAACGACATGGTGAGACCAAGTTTCGGTGAACAAGGCCCGCACTTTATTTTTCAAAGTAGTTTTTATACCTTAAGTTATGCATAGAGGATAATGGGGGAAGGGGTCGAGTCTTGCAGCAAACCAGGCTTTCTTCCTGCAAACTTATCATATGCAAAAGCTTAGGTGATTTGCATCATCTTCTGGCCCGGAGGCCTGTTAACATTTTAAGACCTTTTCTTCAGAAAACTTATTTTTCTCTAAAGGTGGTTGGTCAGGAGCCACCCTCCAAAAAAGCATTAGATAAAGTTGCATTCCTACAGAGCAAAGGTGTGGTGGGCTATAACAAGAAAAAGAATTAACTCAAGGGTCCCAGGTTACAAACATTAAAGCTACTACTTACACCAATTATATTAATCAATACACTGCCAGGGACACAGCAGGTAAGGGATATGGAAACTTAGCAGCAAACAATGGCCCAACAAGTGAAAAACCATTCACCAATACAATTTCTAATCAATCTTGTAACTACTCAAAAGAATCTGTGTTTAGACAGTTTAGAACATCTCCTGCCTCTCACAGTTGGGAGGCTCTGAACGATCCCATGTGGCCGGAAAAACCTATTCAGGCAGGCTAGAGGATTTCCAAAGGAGTTTGTAGGTTAAACACTGTCACACCCAGGAATTATTAACTGGAACTGTAAGCTAACTCTTTTTTCAGAGAGAGGTAGTGGGGGAGAGCCCCCCGTAAAGTCAGAGGTTTAGGTGAAAGCACAAGCAGAAAGTAGGCAGACTCTGGTTTTGGGGGTATATGCTCGAGAATTTCCAGGGGGACTCCTGAAGCTCGATCCCGCCTTTGCGTATGCCGAGCCTCCTTCCTCATGACCTTTGTCATGGGCGGAGTTCCTCACTGGCTCCCAGCAGTGATAGAATTCCAGTGGAGCTATTCCAGATCCTGAAAGAGGATGCTGTGGAAAGTGCTGCACTCAATATGCAATATGCAATATGCACTCAATATGCAATATGCCGGCTCACGGCAGTAGGGGAATCTGGCCTCGAGACGTGTTGAAGAAGGTCTCTCGAGGTCTTTCTCGGGTTGAGGCAGGACACCCTGGGGTCCCTCGACTTGTGCAGGTGACCTCAGGGGGCTTCTCATGGTGGCTCTGAGAAGTCAGGGAAACTGGAGGTGGGAGGGGCCTCTCGGCACTCCACTGGGTTTGGTGCATTGGAAGAGGGCCTCATCTCCAGTTGAGGCAGGAACCTCAGGGTTCCTCTGACTTCAGACTCCGATCGCAAGGTCCCTGCAGACTTGGGACAGGAGAGTCAGGCCTCGTCTTGGGTTGAGGCATGGAACTCCGCTTGCCTCTCGAGGTGTTCCCGGGGAGACAGGCCACTTGTCGAGCGGTATTTGGAACCTGGGGGTCTTTTCCCGACGATGCACGGGCGAGTCACTGCCCCTTCGTGTTGACTTCATTCACAGGGTGGAGTTCGAAGAGGTGTCCGGGCATCGGGTTCTTATCAAGAGGGGACCGGGAAATCGGGGGTCCTTCGGAATGTGGAACCACCCACGAGGCCACGTCTGGAATGTCGTCGTGAGACCGGCCTCATCCTGAGGTGCGACCGGAAGGTCGGGAACCCCTTCCAGACAAAGCAGGGGAGTCGACCCTCCTGTCCAGATCAGGAGGGTAGAAGAGGCTCCGAGGAAGTGTTGCCGGAAAACTTCGGTGTTCCTCTCGAGGGAGACCGGGATGTCGGGGCACTTTGTGGGTCGCATCAAGGGTGACAAGTACCGTTTCGACCTCCAATTCCTAAAGTGGGACTTCTCCTGAGACGCTGTAGCGGCACAGGGCTACATCTTGCGATGACGGGGGAACCACGTGGTTTTTCTCGAGGTGTAGCAGGATTCTCGAATTACGACGGGGAATTCAGGATGCCTCTTGTGTAGGCCCAGGGAAGTCCAATCTTCCATTCGAGTTGCGAAGGAAAGCTGGGGATTTCTCTCGAGTGACTGCAGGGCCAATAGACCTCATCTAGGCTTGTGTCCAGAAGCCAGTGTTCCTCTCCAGGGGCGACAGGGATCTCGGGGTTGCATTCCAGACACACCCGGGGAGACAGGCCTCCATCTCGAGTGGAAGCAAAGAACCCCGCTCTGCTCTCGAGTCGCGACGGGTATCTCTTGGAGCTCACTGGGTGGACTAAAGCGAGTCAAGCCTCCTGAGGCGTTTGGAGAGAGGTCGCGAGATTGGTCTCTAGGCCATGCAGGAGACGAAGGCCCTCATCTCGCGATGCCGGGGGAGTCTTGGGGTTGTTCTCGAGCGGCGGCCCCAGTGTGCGCTTTCTCACGAGGTACGACGGCGAGGTCAGTGAGCCTCTCGTGGGGCGCCAGGGAAGTCGGGTCTCCATGCGAGTGGCGAGGGCGAGCGCCTCATTGCTCTCGAGCCATGGTAGGGTGCCGGGGACCAGCCCCGGCTGATCCAGGGTATTCGAAGGAGAGACGGCGTAGGCGAAGATCAGGAAACCACTGCTTAATTAAATGTTAATTAAGGATATAAAGAGTAATAGAATGAGGATAGCTCAGTGAGGAAATTCAGTGGAGAAAAGAGGCTGAATAATTCAGCCAGAAGGTAAGAGAAAGAACGACATGGTGAGACCAAGTTTCGGTGAACAAGGCCCGCACTTTATTTTTCAAAGTAGTTTTTATACCTTAAGTTATGCATAGAGGATAATGGGGGAAGGGGTCGAGTCTTGCAGCAAACCAGGCTTTCTTCCTGCAAACTTATCATATGCAAAAGCTTAGGTGATTTGCATCATCTTCTGGCCCGGAGGCCTGTTAACATTTTAAGACCTTTTCTTCAGAAAACTTATTTTTCTCTAAAGGTGGTTGGTCAGGAGCCACCCTCCAAAAAAGCATTAGATAAAGTTGCATTCCTACAGAGCAAAGGTGTGGTGGGCTATAACAAGAAAAAGAATTAACTCAAGGGTCCCAGGTTACAAACATTAAAGCTACTACTTACACCAATTATATTAATCAATACACTGCCAGGGACACAGCAGGTAAGGGATATGGAAACTTAGCAGCAAACAATGGCCCAACAAGTGAAAAACCATTCACCAATACAATTTCTAATCAATCTTGTAACTACTCAAAAGAATCTGTGTTTAGACAGTTTAGAACATCTCCTGCCTCTCACAGTTGGGAGGCTCTGAACGATCCCATGTGGCCGGAAAAACCTATTCAGGCAGGCTAGAGGATTTCCAAAGGAGTTTGTAGGTTAAACACTGTCACACCCAGGAATTATTAACTGGAACTGTAAGCTAACTCTTTTTTCAGAGAGAGGTAGTGGGGGAGAGCCCCCCGTAAAGTCAGAGGTTTAGGTGAAAGCACAAGCAGAAAGTAGGCAGACTCTGGTTTTGGGGGTATATGCTCGAGAATTTCCAGGGGGACTCCTGAAGCTCGATCCCGCCTTTGCGTATGCCGAGCCTCCTTCCTCATGACCTTTGTCATGGGCGGAGTTCCTCACTGGCTCCCAGCAGTGATAGAATTCCAGTGGAGCTATTCCAGATCCTGAAAGATGATGCTGTGGAAAGTGCTGCACTCAATATGCAATATGCAATATGCACTCAATATGCAATATGCCGGCTCACGGCAGTAGGGGAATCTGGCCTCGAGACGTGTTGAAGAAGGTCTCTCGAGGTCTTTCTCGGGTTGAGGCAGGACACCCTGGGGTCCCTCGACTTGTGCAGGTGACCTCAGGGGGCTTCTCATGGTGGCTCTGAGAAGTCAGGGAAACTGGAGGTGGGAGGGGCCTCTCGGCACTCCACTGGGTTTGGTGCATTGGAAGAGGGCCTCATCTCCAGTTGAGGCAGGAACCTCAGGGTTCCTCTGACTTCAGACTCTGATCGCAAGGGTCCCTGCAGACTGGGACAGGAGAGTCAGGCCTCGTCTTGGGTTGAGGCATGGAACTCCGCTTGCCTCTCGAGGTGTTCCCGGGGAGACAGGCCACTTGTCGAGCTGTATTTGGAACCTGGGGGTCTTTTCCCGACGATGCACGGGCGAGTCACTGCCCCTTCGTGTTGACTTCATTCACAGGGTGGAGTTCGAAGAGGTGTCCGGGCATCGGGTTCTTATCAAGAGGGGACCGGGAAATCGGGGTCCTTCGGAATGTGGAAGCACCCACGAGGCCACGTCTGGAATGTCGTCGTGAGACCGGCCTCATCCTGAGGTGCGACCGGAAGGTCGGGAACCCCTTCCAGACAAAGCAGGGAGTCGACCCTCCTGTCGAGATCAGGAGGGTAGAAGGGGCTCAGAGGAAGTGGTTCGGGAAAACCTCGGTGTTCCTCTTGAGGGAGACCGGGATGTCGGGGCACTTTGTGGGTCGCATCAAGGGTGCCAAGTACCGTTTCGACCTCCAATACCTAACGTGGGACTTCTCCTGAGACACTGTAGCGGGAAAGGGCTTCATCTTGCGATGACGGGGGAACCACGTGGATTTTCTCGAGTTGCAGCGGGATTCTCGAGTTACGACGGGGAACTCAGGATGCCTCTTGTGTTGGCCCAGGGAAGTCCAATCTTCCATTCGAGTTGCGAAGGAAAGCTGGGGATTGCTCTCGAGTGACTGCAGGGCCAATAGACCTCATCTAGGCTTGTGTCCAGAAGCCAATGTTCCTCTCCAGGGGCGAAAGGGATCTCGGGGTTGCATTCCAGACGCACCCGGGGAGACAGGCATCCATCTCGAGTGGAAGCAAAGAACCCCGCTCTGCTCTCGAGTCGCGACGGGTATCTCTTGGAGCTCACTGGGTGGACTAAAGGGAGTCAAGCCTCCTGAGGCGTTTGGAGAGAGGTCGAGAGACTGGTCTCTAGGCCATACAGGAGACGAAGGCCCTCAAGTCGCGATGACGGGGGAGGCTCGGGGTTGTTCTCGAGCGGCGGCCCCAGTGTGCGGTTTCTCGCGAGGTACGACGGCGAGGTCAGTGAGCCTCTCGTGGGGCGGCAAGGAAGTCGGGTCTCCATGCGAATGGCGAGGGGGAGCGCGTCTTTACTCTCAAGTCATAGTAGGGGAATCTGGCCTCGAGACGTGTTGAAGAAGGTCTCTCGAGGTCTTTCTCGGGTTGAGGCAGGACACCCTGGGGTCCCTCGACTTGTGCAGGTGACCTCAGGGGGCTTCTCATGGTGGCTCTGAGAAGTCAGGGAAACTGGAGGTGGGAGGGGCCTCTCGGCACTCCACTGGGTTTGGTGCATTGGAAGAGGGCCTCATCTCCAGTTGAGGCAGGAACCTCAGGGTTCCTCTGACTTCAGACTCCGATCGCAAGGTCCCTGCAGACTTGGGACAGGAGAGTCAGGCCTCGTCTTGGGTTGAGGCATGGAACTCCGCTTGCCTCTCGAGGTGTTCCCGGGGAGACAGGCCACTTGTCGAGCGGTATTTGGAACCTGGGGGTCTTTTCCCGACGATGCACGGGCGAGTCACTGCCCCTTCGTGTTGACTTCATTCACAGGGTGGAGTTCGAAGAGGTGTCCGGGCATCGGGTTCTTATCAAGAGGGGACCGGGAAATCGGGGTCCTTCGGAATGTGGAACCACCCACGAGGCCACGTCTGGAATGTCGTCGTGAGACCGGCCTCATCCTGAGGTGCGACCGGAAGGTCGGGAACCCCTTCCAGACAAAGCAGGGGAGTCGACCCTCCTGTCCAGATCAGGAGGGTAGAAGGGGCTCAGAGGAAGTGGTGCGGGAAAACCTCGGTGTTCCTCTTGAGGGAGACCGGGATGTCGGGGCACTTTGTGGGTCGCATCAAGGGTGCCAAGTACCGTTTCGACCTCCAATACCTAACGTGGGACTTCTCCTGAGACACTGTAGCGGGAAAGGGCTTCATCTTGCGATGACGGGGGAACCACGTGGATTTTCTCGAGTTGCAGCGGGATTCTCGAGTTACGACGGGGAATTCAGGATGCCTCTTGTGTTGGCCCAGGGAAGTCCAATCTTCCATTCGAGTTGCGAAGGAAAGCTGGGGATTGCTCTCGAGTGACTGCAGGGCCAATAGACCTCATCTAGGCTTGTGTCCAGAAGCCAATGTTCCTCTCCAGGGGCGAAAGGGATCTCGGGGTTGCATTCCAGACGCACCCGGGGAGACAGGCATCCATCTCGAGTGGAAGCAAAGAACCCCGCTCTGCTCTCGAGTCGCGACGGGTATCTCTTGGAGCTCACTGGGTGGACTAAAGGGAGTCAAGCCTCCTGAGGCGTTTGGAGAGAGGTCGAGAGACTGGTCTCTAGGCCATACAGGAGACGAAGGCCCTCAAGTCGCGATGACGGGGGAGGCTCGGGGTTGTTCTCGAGCGGCGGCCCCAGTGTGCGGTTTCTCGCGAGGTACGACGGCGAGGTCAGTGAGCCTCTCGTGGGGCGGCAAGGAAGTCGGGTCTCCATGCGAATGGCGAGGGGGAGCGCGTCTTTACTCTCAAGTCATAGTAGGGGAATCTGGCCTCGAGACGTGTTGAAGAAGGTCTCTCGAGGTCTTTCTCGGGTTGAGGCAGGACACCCTGGGGTCCCTCGACTTGTGCAGGTGACCTCAGGGGGCTTCTCATGGTGGCTCTGAGAAGTCAGGGAAACTGGAGGTGGGAGGGGCCTCTCGGCACTCCACTGGGTTTGGTGCATTGGAAGAGGGCCTCATCTCCAGTTGAGGCAGGAACCTCAGGGTTCCTCTGACTTCAGACTCCGATCGCAAGGTCCCTGCAGACTTGGGACAGGAGAGTCAGGCCTCGTCTTGGGTTGAGGCATGGAACTCCGCTTGCCTCTCGAGGTGTTCCCGGGGAGACAGGCCACTTGTCGAGCGGTATTTGGAACCTGGGGGTCTTTTCCCGACGATGCACGGGCGAGTCACTGCCCCTTCGTGTTGACTTCATTCACAGGGTGGAGTTCGAAGAGGTGTCCGGGCATCGGGTTCTTATCAAGAGGGGACCGGGAAATCGGGGTCCTTCGGAATGTGGAACCACCCACGAGGCCACGTCTGGAATGTCGTCGTGAGACCGGCCTCATCCTGAGGTGCGACCGGAAGGTCGGGAACCCCTTCCAGACAAAGCAGGGGAGTCGACCCTCCTGTCCAGATCAGGAGGGTAGAAGAGGCTCCGAGGAAGTGTTGCCGGAAAACTTCGGTGTTCCTCTCGAGGGAGACCGGGATGTCGGGGCACTTTGTGGGTCGCATCAAGGGTGACAAGTACCGTTTCGACCTCCAATTCCTAAAGTGGGACTTCTCCTGAGACGCTGTAGCGGCACAGGGCTACATCTTGCGATGACGGGGGAACCACGTGGTTTTTCTCGAGGTGTAGCAGGATTCTCGAATTACGACGGGGAATTCAGGATGCCTCTTGTGTAGGCCCAGGGAAGTCCAATCTTCCATTCGAGTTGCGAAGGAAAGCTGGGGATTTCTCTCGAGTGACTGCAGGGCCAATAGACCTCATCTAGGCTTGTGTCCAGAAGCCAGTGTTCCTCTCCAGGGGCGACAGGGATCTCGGGGTTGCATTCCAGACACACCCGGGGAGACAGGCCTCCATCTCGAGTGGAAGCAAAGAACCCCGCTCTGCTCTCGAGTCGCGACGGGTATCTCTTGGAGCTCACTGGGTGGACTAAAGCGAGTCAAGCCTCCTGAGGCGTTTGGAGAGAGGTCGCGAGATTGGTCTCTAGGCCATGCAGGAGACGAAGGCCCTCATCTCGCGATGCCGGGGGAGTCTTGGGGTTGTTCTCGAGCGGCGGCCCCAGTGTGCGCTTTCTCACGAGGTACGACGGCGAGGTCAGTGAGCCTCTCGTGGGGCGCCAGGGAAGTCGGGTCTCCATGCGAGTGGCGAGGGCGAGCGCCTCATTGCTCTCGAGCCATGGTAGGGTGCCGGGGACCAGCCCCGGCTGATCCAGGGTATTCGAAGGAGAGACGGCGTAGGCGAAGATCAGGAAACCACTGCTTAATTAAATGTTAATTAAGGATATAAAGAGTAATAGAATGAGGATAGCTCAGTGAGGAAATTCAGTGGAGAAAAGAGGCTGAATAATTCAGCCAGAAGGTAAGAGAAAGAACGACATGGTGAGACCAAGTTTCGGTGAACAAGGCCCGCACTTTATTTTTCAAAGTAGTTTTTATACCTTAAGTTATGCATAGAGGATAATGGGGGAAGGGGTCGAGTCTTGCAGCAAACCAGGCTTTCTTCCTGCAAACTTATCATATGCAAAAGCTTAGGTGATTTGCATCATCTTCTGGCCCGGAGGCCTGTTAACATTTTAAGACCTTTTCTTCAGAAAACTTATTTTTCTCTAAAGGTGGTTGGTCAGGAGCCACCCTCCAAAAAAGCATTAGATAAAGTTGCATTCCTACAGAGCAAAGGTGTGGTGGGCTATAACAAGAAAAAGAATTAACTCAAGGGTCCCAGGTTACAAACATTAAAGCTACTACTTACACCAATTATATTAATCAATACACTGCCAGGGACACAGCAGGTAAGGGATATGGAAACTTAGCAGCAAACAATGGCCCAACAAGTGAAAAACCATTCACCAATACAATTTCTAATCAATCTTGTAACTACTCAAAAGAATCTGTGTTTAGACAGTTTAGAACATCTCCTGCCTCTCACAGTTGGGAGGCTCTGAACGATCCCATGTGGCCGGAAAAACCTATTCAGGCAGGCTAGAGGATTTCCAAAGGAGTTTGTAGGTTAAACACTGTCACACCCAGGAATTATTAACTGGAACTGTAAGCTAACTCTTTTTTCAGAGAGAGGTAGTGGGGGAGAGCCCCCCGTAAAGTCAGAGGTTTAGGTGAAAGCACAAGCAGAAAGTAGGCAGACTCTGGTTTTGGGGGTATATGCTCGAGAATTTCCAGGGGGACTCCTGAAGCTCGATCCCGCCTTTGCGTATGCCGAGCCTCCTTCCTCATGACCTTTGTCATGGGCGGAGTTCCTCACTGGCTCCCAGCAGTGATAGAATTCCAGTGGAGCTATTCCAGATCCTGAAAGATGATGCTGTGGAAAGTGCTGCACTCAATATGCAATATGCAATATGCACTCAATATGCAATATGCCGGCTCACGGCAGTAGGGGAATCTGGCCTCGAGACGTGTTGAAGAAGGTCTCTCGAGGTCTTTCTCGGGTTGAGGCAGGACACCCTGGGGTCCCTCGACTTGTGCAGGTGACCTCAGGGGGCTTCTCATGGTGGCTCTGAGAAGTCAGGGAAACTGGAGGTGGGAGGGGCCTCTCGGCACTCCACTGGGTTTGGTGCATTGGAAGAGGGCCTCATCTCCAGTTGAGGCAGGAACCTCAGGGTTCCTCTGACTTCAGACTCCGATCGCAAGGTCCCTGCAGACTTGGGACAGGAGAGTCAGGCCTCGTCTTGGGTTGAGGCATGGAACTCCGCTTGCCTCTCGAGGTGTTCCCGGGGAGACAGGCCACTTGTCGAGCGGTATTTGGAACCTGGGGGTCTTTTCCCGACGATGCACGGGCGAGTCACTGCCCCTTCGTGTTGACTTCATTCACAGGGTGGAGTTCGAAGAGGTGTCCGGGCATCGGGTTCTTATCAAGAGGGGACCGGGAAATCGGGGTCCTTCGGAATGTGGAACCACCCACGAGGCCACGTCTGGAATGTCGTCGTGAGACCGGCCTCATCCTGAGGTGCGACCGGAAGGTCGGGAACCCCTTCCAGACAAAGCAGGGGAGTCGACCCTCCTGTCCAGATCAGGAGGGTAGAAGAGGCTCCGAGGAAGTGTTGCCGGAAAACTTCGGTGTTCCTCTCGAGGGAGACCGGGATGTCGGGGCACTTTGTGGGTCGCATCAAGGGTGACAAGTACCGTTTCGACCTCCAATTCCTAAAGTGGGACTTCTCCTGAGACGCTGTAGCGGCACAGGGCTACATCTTGCGATGACGGGGGAACCACGTGGTTTTTCTCGAGGTGTAGCAGGATTCTCGAATTACGACGGGGAATTCAGGATGCCTCTTGTGTAGGCCCAGGGAAGTCCAATCTTCCATTCGAGTTGCGAAGGAAAGCTGGGGATTTCTCTCGAGTGACTGCAGGGCCAATAGACCTCATCTAGGCTTGTGTCCAGAAGCCAGTGTTCCTCTCCAGGGGCGACAGGGATCTCGGGGTTGCATTCCAGACACACCCGGGGAGACAGGCCTCCATCTCGAGTGGAAGCAAAGAACCCCGCTCTGCTCTCGAGTCGCGACGGGTATCTCTTGGAGCTCACTGGGTGGACTAAAGCGAGTCAAGCCTCCTGAGGCGTTTGGAGAGAGGTCGCGAGATTGGTCTCTAGGCCATGCAGGAGACGAAGGCCCTCATCTCGCGATGCCGGGGGAGTCTTGGGGTTGTTCTCGAGCGGCGGCCCCAGTGTGCGCTTTCTCACGAGGTACGACGGCGAGGTCAGTGAGCCTCTCGTGGGGCGCCAGGGAAGTCGGGTCTCCATGCGAGTGGCGAGGGCGAGCGCCTCATTGCTCTCGAGCCATGGTAGGGTGCCGGGGACCAGCCCCGGCTGATCCAGGGTATTCGAAGGAGAGACGGCGTAGGCGAAGATCAGGAAACCACTGCTTAATTAAATGTTAATTAAGGATATAAAGAGTAATAGAATGAGGATAGCTCAGTGAGGAAATTCAGTGGAGAAAAGAGGCTGAATAATTCAGCCAGAAGGTAAGAGAAAGAACGACATGGTGAGACCAAGTTTCGGTGAACAAGGCCCGCACTTTATTTTTCAAAGTAGTTTTTATACCTTAAGTTATGCATAGAGGATAATGGGGGAAGGGGTCGAGTCTTGCAGCAAACCAGGCTTTCTTCCTGCAAACTTATCATATGCAAAAGCTTAGGTGATTTGCATCATCTTCTGGCCCGGAGGCCTGTTAACATTTTAAGACCTTTTCTTCAGAAAACTTATTTTTCTCTAAAGGTGGTTGGTCAGGAGCCACCCTCCAAAAAAGCATTAGATAAAGTTGCATTCCTACAGAGCAAAGGTGTGGTGGGCTATAACAAGAAAAAGAATTAACTCAAGGGTCCCAGGTTACAAACATTAAAGCTACTACTTACACCAATTATATTAATCAATACACTGCCAGGGACACAGCAGGTAAGGGATATGGAAACTTAGCAGCAAACAATGGCCCAACAAGTGAAAAACCATTCACCAATACAATTTCTAATCAATCTTGTAACTACTCAAAAGAATCTGTGTTTAGACAGTTTAGAACATCTCCTGCCTCTCACAGTTGGGAGGCTCTGAACGATCCCATGTGGCCGGAAAAACCTATTCAGGCAGGCTAGAGGATTTCCAAAGGAGTTTGTAGGTTAAACACTGTCACACCCAGGAATTATTAACTGGAACTGTAAGCTAACTCTTTTTTCAGAGAGAGGTAGTGGGGGAGAGCCCCCCGTAAAGTCAGAGGTTTAGGTGAAAGCACAAGCAGAAAGTAGGCAGACTCTGGTTTTGGGGGTATATGCTCGAGAATTTCCAGGGGGACTCCTGAAGCTCGATCCCGCCTTTGCGTATGCCGAGCCTCCTTCCTCATGACCTTTGTCATGGGCGGAGTTCCTCACTGGCTCCCAGCAGTGATAGAATTCCAGTGGAGCTATTCCAGATCCTGAAAGATGATGCTGTGGAAAGTGCTGCACTCAATATGCAATATGCAATATGCACTCAATATGCAATATGCCGGCTCACGGCAGTAGGGGAATCTGGCCTCGAGACGTGTTGAAGAAGGTCTCTCGAGGTCTTTCTCGGGTTGAGGCAGGACACCCTGGGGTCCCTCGACTTGTGCAGGTGACCTCAGGGGGCTTCTCATGGTGGCTCTGAGAAGTCAGGGAAACTGGAGGTGGGAGGGGCCTCTCGGCACTCCACTGGGTTTGGTGCATTGGAAGAGGGCCTCATCTCCAGTTGAGGCAGGAACCTCAGGGTTCCTCTGACTTCAGACTCCGATCGCAAGGTCCCTGCAGACTTGGGACAGGAGAGTCAGGCCTCGTCTTGGGTTGAGGCATGGAACTCCGCTTGCCTCTCGAGGTGTTCCCGGGGAGACAGGCCACTTGTCGAGCGGTATTTGGAACCTGGGGGTCTTTTCCCGACGATGCACGGGCGAGTCACTGCCCCTTCGTGTTGACTTCATTCACAGGGTGGAGTTCGAAGAGGTGTCCGGGCATCGGGTTCTTATCAAGAGGGGACCGGGAAATCGGGGTCCTTCGGAATGTGGAACCACCCACGAGGCCACGTCTGGAATGTCGTCGTGAGACCGGCCTCATCCTGAGGTGCGACCGGAAGGTCGGGAACCCCTTCCAGACAAAGCAGGGGAGTCGACCCTCCTGTCCAGATCAGGAGGGTAGAAGAGGCTCCGAGGAAGTGTTGCCGGAAAACTTCGGTGTTCCTCTCGAGGGAGACCGGGATGTCGGGGCACTTTGTGGGTCGCATCAAGGGTGACAAGTACCGTTTCGACCTCCAATTCCTAAAGTGGGACTTCTCCTGAGACGCTGTAGCGGCACAGGGCTACATCTTGCGATGACGGGGGAACCACGTGGTTTTTCTCGAGGTGTAGCAGGATTCTCGAATTACGACGGGGAATTCAGGATGCCTCTTGTGTAGGCCCAGGGAAGTCCAATCTTCCATTCGAGTTGCGAAGGAAAGCTGGGGATTTCTCTCGAGTGACTGCAGGGCCAATAGACCTCATCTAGGCTTGTGTCCAGAAGCCAGTGTTCCTCTCCAGGGGCGACAGGGATCTCGGGGTTGCATTCCAGACACACCCGGGGAGACAGGCCTCCATCTCGAGTGGAAGCAAAGAACCCCGCTCTGCTCTCGAGTCGCGACGGGTATCTCTTGGAGCTCACTGGGTGGACTAAAGCGAGTCAAGCCTCCTGAGGCGTTTGGAGAGAGGTCGCGAGATTGGTCTCTAGGCCATGCAGGAGACGAAGGCCCTCATCTCGCGATGCCGGGGGAGTCTTGGGGTTGTTCTCGAGCGGCGGCCCCAGTGTGCGCTTTCTCACGAGGTACGACGGCGAGGTCAGTGAGCCTCTCGTGGGGCGCCAGGGAAGTCGGGTCTCCATGCGAGTGGCGAGGGCGAGCGCCTCATTGCTCTCGAGCCATGGTAGGGTGCCGGGGACCAGCCCCGGCTGATCCAGGGTATTCGAAGGAGAGACGGCGTAGGCGAAGATCAGGAAACCACTGCTTAATTAAATGTTAATTAAGGATATAAAGAGTAATAGAATGAGGATAGCTCAGTGAGGAAATTCAGTGGAGAAAAGAGGCTGAATAATTCAGCCAGAAGGTAAGAGAAAGAACGACATGGTGAGACCAAGTTTCGGTGAACAAGGCCCGCACTTTATTTTTCAAAGTAGTTTTTATACCTTAAGTTATGCATAGAGGATAATGGGGGAAGGGGTCGAGTCTTGCAGCAAACCAGGCTTTCTTCCTGCAAACTTATCATATGCAAAAGCTTAGGTGATTTGCATCATCTTCTGGCCCGGAGGCCTGTTAACATTTTAAGACCTTTTCTTCAGAAAACTTATTTTTCTCTAAAGGTGGTTGGTCAGGAGCCACCCTCCAAAAAAGCATTAGATAAAGTTGCATTCCTACAGAGCAAAGGTGTGGTGGGCTATAACAAGAAAAAGAATTAACTCAAGGGTCCCAGGTTACAAACATTAAAGCTACTACTTACACCAATTATATTAATCAATACACTGCCAGGGACACAGCAGGTAAGGGATATGGAAACTTAGCAGCAAACAATGGCCCAACAAGTGAAAAACCATTCACCAATACAATTTCTAATCAATCTTGTAACTACTCAAAAGAATCTGTGTTTAGACAGTTTAGAACATCTCCTGCCTCTCACAGTTGGGAGGCTCTGAACGATCCCATGTGGCCGGAAAAACCTATTCAGGCAGGCTAGAGGATTTCCAAAGGAGTTTGTAGGTTAAACACTGTCACACCCAGGAATTATTAACTGGAACTGTAAGCTAACTCTTTTTTCAGAGAGAGGTAGTGGGGGAGAGCCCCCCGTAAAGTCAGAGGTTTAGGTGAAAGCACAAGCAGAAAGTAGGCAGACTCTGGTTTTGGGGGTATATGCTCGAGAATTTCCAGGGGGACTCCTGAAGCTCGATCCCGCCTTTGCGTATGCCGAGCCTCCTTCCTCATGACCTTTGTCATGGGCGGAGTTCCTCACTGGCTCCCAGCAGTGATAGAATTCCAGTGGAGCTATTCCAGATCCTGAAAGATGATGCTGTGGAAAGTGCTGCACTCAATATGCAATATGCAATATGCACTCAATATGCAATATGCCGGCTCACGGCAGTAGGGGAATCTGGCCTCGAGACGTGTTGAAGAAGGTCTCTCGAGGTCTTTCTCGGGTTGAGGCAGGACACCCTGGGGTCCCTCGACTTGTGCAGGTGACCTCAGGGGGCTTCTCATGGTGGCTCTGAGAAGTCAGGGAAACTGGAGGTGGGAGGGGCCTCTCGGCACTCCACTGGGTTTGGTGCATTGGAAGAGGGCCTCATCTCCAGTTGAGGCAGGAACCTCAGGGTTCCTCTGACTTCAGACTCCGATCGCAAGGTCCCTGCAGACTTGGGACAGGAGAGTCAGGCCTCGTCTTGGGTTGAGGCATGGAACTCCGCTTGCCTCTCGAGGTGTTCCCGGGGAGACAGGCCACTTGTCGAGCGGTATTTGGAACCTGGGGGTCTTTTCCCGACGATGCACGGGCGAGTCACTGCCCCTTCGTGTTGACTTCATTCACAGGGTGGAGTTCGAAGAGGTGTCCGGGCATCGGGTTCTTATCAAGAGGGGACCGGGAAATCGGGGTCCTTCGGAATGTGGAACCACCCACGAGGCCACGTCTGGAATGTCGTCGTGAGACCGGCCTCATCCTGAGGTGCGACCGGAAGGTCGGGAACCCCTTCCAGACAAAGCAGGGGAGTCGACCCTCCTGTCCAGATCAGGAGGGTAGAAGAGGCTCCGAGGAAGTGTTGCCGGAAAACTTCGGTGTTCCTCTCGAGGGAGACCGGGATGTCGGGGCACTTTGTGGGTCGCATCAAGGGTGACAAGTACCGTTTCGACCTCCAATTCCTAAAGTGGGACTTCTCCTGAGACGCTGTAGCGGCACAGGGCTACATCTTGCGATGACGGGGGAACCACGTGGTTTTTCTCGAGGTGTAGCAGGATTCTCGAATTACGACGGGGAATTCAGGATGCCTCTTGTGTAGGCCCAGGGAAGTCCAATCTTCCATTCGAGTTGCGAAGGAAAGCTGGGGATTTCTCTCGAGTGACTGCAGGGCCAATAGACCTCATCTAGGCTTGTGTCCAGAAGCCAGTGTTCCTCTCCAGGGGCGACAGGGATCTCGGGGTTGCATTCCAGACACACCCGGGGAGACAGGCCTCCATCTCGAGTGGAAGCAAAGAACCCCGCTCTGCTCTCGAGTCGCGACGGGTATCTCTTGGAGCTCACTGGGTGGACTAAAGCGAGTCAAGCCTCCTGAGGCGTTTGGAGAGAGGTCGCGAGATTGGTCTCTAGGCCATGCAGGAGACGAAGGCCCTCATCTCGCGATGCCGGGGGAGTCTTGGGGTTGTTCTCGAGCGGCGGCCCCAGTGTGCGCTTTCTCACGAGGTACGACGGCGAGGTCAGTGAGCCTCTCGTGGGGCGCCAGGGAAGTCGGGTCTCCATGCGAGTGGCGAGGGCGAGCGCCTCATTGCTCTCGAGCCATGGTAGGGTGCCGGGGACCAGCCCCGGCTGATCCAGGGTATTCGAAGGAGAGACGGCGTAGGCGAAGATCAGGAAACCACTGCTTAATTAAATGTTAATTAAGGATATAAAGAGTAATAGAATGAGGATAGCTCAGTGAGGAAATTCAGTGGAGAAAAGAGGCTGAATAATTCAGCCAGAAGGTAAGAGAAAGAACGACATGGTGAGACCAAGTTTCGGTGAACAAGGCCCGCACTTTATTTTTCAAAGTAGTTTTTATACCTTAAGTTATGCATAGAGGATAATGGGGGAAGGGGTCGAGTCTTGCAGCAAACCAGGCTTTCTTCCTGCAAACTTATCATATGCAAAAGCTTAGGTGATTTGCATCATCTTCTGGCCCGGAGGCCTGTTAACATTTTAAGACCTTTTCTTCAGAAAACTTATTTTTCTCTAAAGGTGGTTGGTCAGGAGCCACCCTCCAAAAAAGCATTAGATAAAGTTGCATTCCTACAGAGCAAAGGTGTGGTGGGCTATAACAAGAAAAAGAATTAACTCAAGGGTCCCAGGTTACAAACATTAAAGCTACTACTTACACCAATTATATTAATCAATACACTGCCAGGGACACAGCAGGTAAGGGATATGGAAACTTAGCAGCAAACAATGGCCCAACAAGTGAAAAACCATTCACCAATACAATTTCTAATCAATCTTGTAACTACTCAAAAGAATCTGTGTTTAGACAGTTTAGAACATCTCCTGCCTCTCACAGTTGGGAGGCTCTGAACAATCCCATGTGGCCGGAAAAACCTATTCAGGCAGGCTAGAGGATTTCCAAAGGAGTTTGTAGGTTAAACACTGTCACACCCAGGAATTATTAACTGGAACTGTAAGCTAACTCTTTTTTCAGAGAGAGGTAGTGGGGGAGAGCCCCCCGTAAAGTCAGAGGTTTAGGTGAAAGCACAAGCAGAAAGTAGGCAGACTCTGGTTTTGGGGGTATATGCTCGAGAATTTCCAGGGGGACTCCTGAAGCTCGATCCCGCCTTTGCGTATGCCGAGCCTCCTTCCTCATGACCTTTGTCATGGGCGGAGTTCCTCACTGGCTCCCAGCAGTGATAGAATTCCAGTGGAGCTATTCCAGATCCTGAAAGATGATGCTGTGGAAAGTGCTGCACTCAATATGCAATATGCAATATGCACTCAATATGCAATATGCCGGCTCACGGCAGTAGGGGAATCTGGCCTCGAGACGTGTTGAAGAAGGTCTCTCGAGGTCTTTCTCGGGTTGAGGCAGGACACCCTGGGGTCCCTCGACTTGTGCAGGTGACCTCAGGGGGCTTCTCATGGTGGCTCTGAGAAGTCAGGGAAACTGGAGGTGGGAGGGGCCTCTCGGCACTCCACTGGGTTTGGTGCATTGGAAGAGGGCCTCATCTCCAGTTGAGGCAGGAACCTCAGGGTTCCTCTGACTTCAGACTCCGATCGCAAGGTCCCTGCAGACTTGGGACAGGAGAGTCAGGCCTCGTCTTGGGTTGAGGCATGGAACTCCGCTTGCCTCTCGAGGTGTTCCCGGGGAGACAGGCCACTTGTCGAGCGGTATTTGGAACCTGGGGGTCTTTTCCCGACGATGCACGGGCGAGTCACTGCCCCTTCGTGTTGACTTCATTCACAGGGTGGAGTTCGAAGAGGTGTCCGGGCATCGGGTTCTTATCAAGAGGGGACCGGGAAATCGGGGTCCTTCGGAATGTGGAACCACCCACGAGGCCACGTCTGGAATGTCGTCGTGAGACCGGCCTCATCCTGAGGTGCGACCGGAAGGTCGGGAACCCCTTCCAGACAAAGCAGGGGAGTCGACCCTCCTGTCCAGATCAGGAGGGTAGAAGAGGCTCCGAGGAAGTGTTGCCGGAAAACTTCGGTGTTCCTCTCGAGGGAGACCGGGATGTCGGGGCACTTTGTGGGTCGCATCAAGGGTGACAAGTACCGTTTCGACCTCCAATTCCTAAAGTGGGACTTCTCCTGAGACGCTGTAGCGGCACAGGGCTACATCTTGCGATGACGGGGGAACCACGTGGTTTTTCTCGAGGTGTAGCAGGATTCTCGAATTACGACGGGGAATTCAGGATGCCTCTTGTGTAGGCCCAGGGAAGTCCAATCTTCCATTCGAGTTGCGAAGGAAAGCTGGGGATTTCTCTCGAGTGACTGCAGGGCCAATAGACCTCATCTAGGCTTGTGTCCAGAAGCCAGTGTTCCTCTCCAGGGGCGACAGGGATCTCGGGGTTGCATTCCAGACACACCCGGGGAGACAGGCCTCCATCTCGAGTGGAAGCAAAGAACCCCGCTCTGCTCTCGAGTCGCGACGGGTATCTCTTGGAGCTCACTGGGTGGACTAAAGCGAGTCAAGCCTCCTGAGGCGTTTGGAGAGAGGTCGCGAGATTGGTCTCTAGGCCATGCAGGAGACGAAGGCCCTCATCTCGCGATGCCGGGGGAGTCTTGGGGTTGTTCTCGAGCGGCGGCCCCAGTGTGCGCTTTCTCACGAGGTACGACGGCGAGGTCAGTGAGCCTCTCGTGGGGCGCCAGGGAAGTCGGGTCTCCATGCGAGTGGCGAGGGCGAGCGCCTCATTGCTCTCGAGCCATGGTAGGGTGCCGGGGACCAGCCCCGGCTGATCCAGGGTATTCGAAGGAGAGACGGCGTAGGCGAAGATCAGGAAACCACTGCTTAATTAAATGTTAATTAAGGATATAAAGAGTAATAGAATGAGGATAGCTCAGTGAGGAAATTCAGTGGAGAAAAGAGGCTGAATAATTCAGCCAGAAGGTAAGAGAAAGAACGACATGGTGAGACCAAGTTTCGGTGAACAAGGCCCGCACTTTATTTTTCAAAGTAGTTTTTATACCTTAAGTTATGCATAGAGGATAATGGGGGAAGGGGTCGAGTCTTGCAGCAAACCAGGCTTTCTTCCTGCAAACTTATCATATGCAAAAGCTTAGGTGATTTGCATCATCTTCTGGCCCGGAGGCCTGTTAACATTTTAAGACCTTTTCTTCAGAAAACTTATTTTTCTCTAAAGGTGGTTGGTCAGGAGCCACCCTCCAAAAAAGCATTAGATAAAGTTGCATTCCTACAGAGCAAAGGTGTGGTGGGCTATAACAAGAAAAAGAATTAACTCAAGGGTCCCAGGTTACAAACATTAAAGCTACTACTTACACCAATTATATTAATCAATACACTGCCAGGGACACAGCAGGTAAGGGATATGGAAACTTAGCAGCAAACAATGGCCCAACAAGTGAAAAACCATTCACCAATACAATTTCTAATCAATCTTGTAACTACTCAAAAGAATCTGTGTTTAGACAGTTTAGAACATCTCCTGCCTCTCACAGTTGGGAGGCTCTGAACGATCCCATGTGGCCGGAAAAACCTATTCAGGCAGGCTAGAGGATTTCCAAAGGAGTTTGTAGGTTAAACACTGTCACACCCAGGAATTATTAACTGGAACTGTAAGCTAACTCTTTTTTCAGAGAGAGGTAGTGGGGGAGAGCCCCCCGTAAAGTCAGAGGTTTAGGTGAAAGCACAAGCAGAAAGTAGGCAGACTCTGGTTTTGGGGGTATATGCTCGAGAATTTCCAGGGGGACTCCTGAAGCTCGATCCCGCCTTTGCGTATGCCGAGCCTCCTTCCTCATGACCTTTGTCATGGGCGGAGTTCCTCACTGGCTCCCAGCAGTGATAGAATTCCAGTGGAGCTATTCCAGATCCTGAAAGATGATGCTGTGGAAAGTGCTGCACTCAATATGCAATATGCAATATGCACTCAATATGCAATATGCCGGCTCACGGCAGTAGGGGAATCTGGCCTCGAGACGTGTTGAAGAAGGTCTCTCGAGGTCTTTCTCGGGTTGAGGCAGGACACCCTGGGGTCCCTCGACTTGTGCAGGTGACCTCAGGGGGCTTCTCATGGTGGCTCTGAGAAGTCAGGGAAACTGGAGGTGGGAGGGGCCTCTCGGCACTCCACTGGGTTTGGTGCATTGGAAGAGGGCCTCATCTCCAGTTGAGGCAGGAACCTCAGGGTTCCTCTGACTTCAGACTCCGATCGCAAGGTCCCTGCAGACTTGGGACAGGAGAGTCAGGCCTCGTCTTGGGTTGAGGCATGGAACTCCGCTTGCCTCTCGAGGTGTTCCCGGGGAGACAGGCCACTTGTCGAGCGGTATTTGGAACCTGGGGGTCTTTTCCCGACGATGCACGGGCGAGTCACTGCCCCTTCGTGTTGACTTCATTCACAGGGTGGAGTTCGAAGAGGTGTCCGGGCATCGGGTTCTTATCAAGAGGGGACCGGGAAATCGGGGTCCTTCGGAATGTGGAACCACCCACGAGGCCACGTCTGGAATGTCGTCGTGAGACCGGCCTCATCCTGAGGTGCGACCGGAAGGTCGGGAACCCCTTCCAGACAAAGCAGGGGAGTCGACCCTCCTGTCCAGATCAGGAGGGTAGAAGGGGCTCAGAGGAAGTGGTGCGGGAAAACCTCGGTGTTCCTCTTGAGGGAGACCGGGATGTCGGGGCACTTTGTGGGTCGCATCAAGGGTGCCAAGTACCGTTTCGACCTCCAATACCTAACGTGGGACTTCTCCTGAGACACTGTAGCGGGAAAGGGCTTCATCTTGCGATGACGGGGGAACCACGTGGATTTTCTCGAGTTGCAGCGGGATTCTCGAGTTACGACGGGGAATTCAGGATGCCTCTTGTGTTGGCCCAGGGAAGTCCAATCTTCCATTCGAGTTGCGAAGGAAAGCTGGGGATTGCTCTCGAGTGACTGCAGGGCCAATAGACCTCATCTAGGCTTGTGTCCAGAAGCCAATGTTCCTCTCCAGGGGCGAAAGGGATCTCGGGGTTGCATTCCAGACGCACCCGGGGAGACAGGCATCCATCTCGAGTGGAAGCAAAGAACCCCGCTCTGCTCTCGAGTCGCGACGGGTATCTCTTGGAGCTCACTGGGTGGACTAAAGGGAGTCAAGCCTCCTGAGGCGTTTGGAGAGAGGTCGAGAGACTGGTCTCTAGGCCATACAGGAGACGAAGGCCCTCAAGTCGCGATGACGGGGGAGGCTCGGGGTTGTTCTCGAGCGGCGGCCCCAGTGTGCGGTTTCTCGCGAGGTACGACGGCGAGGTCAGTGAGCCTCTCGTGGGGCGGCAAGGAAGTCGGGTCTCCATGCGAATGGCGAGGGGGAGCGCGTCTTTACTCTCAAGTCATAGTAGGGGAATCTGGCCTCGAGACGTGTTGAAGAAGGTCTCTCGAGGTCTTTCTCGGGTTGAGGCAGGACACCCTGGGGTCCCTCGACTTGTGCAGGTGACCTCAGGGGGCTTCTCATGGTGGCTCTGAGAAGTCAGGGAAACTGGAGGTGGGAGGGGCCTCTCGGCACTCCACTGGGTTTGGTGCATTGGAAGAGGGCCTCATCTCCAGTTGAGGCAGGAACCTCAGGGTTCCTCTGACTTCAGACTCCGATCGCAAGGTCCCTGCAGACTTGGGACAGGAGAGTCAGGCCTCGTCTTGGGTTGAGGCATGGAACTCCGCTTGCCTCTCGAGGTGTTCCCGGGGAGACAGGCCACTTGTCGAGCGGTATTTGGAACCTGGGGGTCTTTTCCCGACGATGCACGGGCGAGTCACTGCCCCTTCGTGTTGACTTCATTCACAGGGTGGAGTTCGAAGAGGTGTCCGGGCATCGGGTTCTTATCAAGAGGGGACCGGGAAATCGGGGTCCTTCGGAATGTGGAACCACCCACGAGGCCACGTCTGGAATGTCGTCGTGAGACCGGCCTCATCCTGAGGTGCGACCGGAAGGTCGGGAACCCCTTCCAGACAAAGCAGGGGAGTCGACCCTCCTGTCCAGATCAGGAGGGTAGAAGAGGCTCCGAGGAAGTGTTGCCGGAAAACTTCGGTGTTCCTCTCGAGGGAGACCGGGATGTCGGGGCACTTTGTGGGTCGCATCAAGGGTGACAAGTACCGTTTCGAACTCCAATTCCTAAAGTGGGACTTCTCCTGAGACGCTGTAGCGGCACAGGGCTACATCTTGCGATGACGGGGGAACCACGTGGTTTTTCTCGAGGTGTAGCAGGATTCTCGAATTACGACGGGGAATTCAGGATGCCTCTTGTGTAGGCCCAGGGAAGTCCAATCTTCCATTCGAGTTGCGAAGGAAAGCTGGGGATTTCTCTCGAGTGACTGCAGGGCCAATAGACCTCATCTAGGCTTGTGTCCAGAAGCCAGTGTTCCTCTCCAGGGGCGACAGGGATCTCGGGGTTGCATTCCAGACACACCCGGGGAGACAGGCCTCCATCTCGAGTGGAAGCAAAGAACCCCGCTCTGCTCTCGAGTCGCGACGGGTATCTCTTGGAGCTCACTGGGTGGACTAAAGCGAGTCAAGCCTCCTGAGGCGTTTGGAGAGAGGTCGCGAGATTGGTCTCTAGGCCATGCAGGAGACGAA
Source organism: Bos indicus (assembly GCF_029378745.1). Taxonomy (NCBI): domain Eukaryota; kingdom Metazoa; phylum Chordata; class Mammalia; order Artiodactyla; family Bovidae; genus Bos; species Bos indicus. The sequence goes on from NW_027223723.1 coordinate 234,262, forward strand.
GGCCCTCATCTCGCGATGCCGGGGGAGTCTTGGGGTTGTTCTCGAGCGGCGGCCCCAGTGTGCGCTTTCTCACGAGGTACGACGGCGAGGTCAGTGAGCCTCTCGTGGGGCGCCAGGGAAGTCGGGTCTCCATGCGAGTGGCGAGGGCGAGCGCCTCATTGCTCTCGAGCCATGGTAGGGTGCCGGGGACCAGCCCCGGCTGATCCAGGGTATTCGAAGGAGAGACGGCGTAGGCGAAGATCAGGAAACCACTGCTTAATTAAATGTTAATTAAGGATATAAAGAGTAATAGAATGAGGATAGCTCAGTGAGGAAATTCAGTGGAGAAAAGAGGCTGAATAATTCAGCCAGAAGGTAAGAGAAAGAACGACATGGTGAGACCAAGTTTCGGTGAACAAGGCCCGCACTTTATTTTTCAAAGTAGTTTTTATACCTTAAGTTATGCATAGAGGATAATGGGGGAAGGGGTCGAGTCTTGCAGCAAACCAGGCTTTCTTCCTGCAAACTTATCATATGCAAAAGCTTAGGTGATTTGCATCATCTTCTGGCCCGGAGGCCTGTTAACATTTTAAGACCTTTTCTTCAGAAAACTTATTTTTCTCTAAAGGTGGTTGGTCAGGAGCCACCCTCCAAAAAAGCATTAGATAAAGTTGCATTCCTACAGAGCAAAGGTGTGGTGGGCTATAACAAGAAAAAGAATTAACTCAAGGGTCCCAGGTTACAAACATTAAAGCTACTACTTACACCAATTATATTAATCAATACACTGCCAGGGACACAGCAGGTAAGGGATATGGAAACTTAGCAGCAAACAATGGCCCAACAAGTGAAAAACCATTCACCAATACAATTTCTAATCAATCTTGTAACTACTCAAAAGAATCTGTGTTTAGACAGTTTAGAACATCTCCTGCCTCTCACAGTTGGGAGGCTCTGAACGATCCCATGTGGCCGGAAAAACCTATTCAGGCAGGCTAGAGGATTTCCAAAGGAGTTTGTAGGTTAAACACTGTCACACCCAGGAATTATTAACTGGAACTGTAAGCTAACTCTTTTTTCAGAGAGAGGTAGTGGGGGAGAGCCCCCCGTAAAGTCAGAGGTTTAGGTGAAAGCACAAGCAGAAAGTAGGCAGACTCTGGTTTTGGGGGTATATGCTCGAGAATTTCCAGGGGGACTCCTGAAGCTCGATCCCGCCTTTGCGTATGCCGAGCCTCCTTCCTCATGACCTTTGTCATGGGCGGAGTTCCTCACTGGCTCCCAGCAGTGATAGAATTCCAGTGGAGCTATTCCAGATCCTGAAAGATGATGCTGTGGAAAGTGCTGCACTCAATATGCAATATGCAATATGCACTCAATATGCAATATGCCGGCTCACGGCAGTAGGGGAATCTGGCCTCGAGACGTGTTGAAGAAGGTCTCTCGAGGTCTTTCTCGGGTTGAGGCAGGACACCCTGGGGTCCCTCGACTTGTGCAGGTGACCTCAGGGGGCTTCTCATGGTGGCTCTGAGAAGTCAGGGAAACTGGAGGTGGGAGGGGCCTCTCGGCACTCCACTGGGTTTGGTGCATTGGAAGAGGGCCTCATCTCCAGTTGAGGCAGGAACCTCAGGGTTCCTCTGACTTCAGACTCCGATCGCAAGGTCCCTGCAGACTTGGGACAGGAGAGTCAGGCCTCGTCTTGGGTTGAGGCATGGAACTCCGCTTGCCTCTCGAGGTGTTCCCGGGGAGACAGGCCACTTGTCGAGCGGTATTTGGAACCTGGGGGTCTTTTCCCGACGATGCACGGGCGAGTCACTGCCCCTTCGTGTTGACTTCATTCACAGGGTGGAGTTCGAAGAGGTGTCCGGGCATCGGGTTCTTATCAAGAGGGGACCGGGAAATCGGGGTCCTTCGGAATGTGGAACCACCCACGAGGCCACGTCTGGAATGTCGTCGTGAGACCGGCCTCATCCTGAGGTGCGACCGGAAGGTCGGGAACCCCTTCCAGACAAAGCAGGGGAGTCGACCCTCCTGTCCAGATCAGGAGGGTAGAAGGGGCTCAGAGGAAGTGGTGCGGGAAAACCTCGGTGTTCCTCTTGAGGGAGACCGGGATGTCGGGGCACTTTGTGGGTCGCATCAAGGGTGCCAAGTACCGTTTCGACCTCCAATACCTAACGTGGGACTTCTCCTGAGACACTGTAGCGGGAAAGGGCTTCATCTTGCGATGACGGGGGAACCACGTGGATTTTCTCGAGTTGCAGCGGGATTCTCGAGTTACGACGGGGAATTCAGGATGCCTCTTGTGTTGGCCCAGGGAAGTCCAATCTTCCATTCGAGTTGCGAAGGAAAGCTGGGGATTGCTCTCGAGTGACTGCAGGGCCAATAGACCTCATCTAGGCTTGTGTCCAGAAGCCAATGTTCCTCTCCAGGGGCGAAAGGGATCTCGGGGTTGCATTCCAGACGCACCCGGGGAGACAGGCATCCATCTCGAGTGGAAGCAAAGAACCCCGCTCTGCTCTCGAGTCGCGACGGGTATCTCTTGGAGCTCACTGGGTGGACTAAAGGGAGTCAAGCCTCCTGAGGCGTTTGGAGAGAGGTCGAGAGACTGGTCTCTAGGCCATACAGGAGACGAAGGCCCTCAAGTCGCGATGACGGGGGAGGCTCGGGGTTGTTCTCGAGCGGCGGCCCCAGTGTGCGGTTTCTCGCGAGGTACGACGGCGAGGTCAGTGAGCCTCTCGTGGGGCGGCAAGGAAGTCGGGTCTCCATGCGAATGGCGAGGGGGAGCGCGTCTTTACTCTCAAGTCATAGTAGGGGAATCTGGCCTCGAGACGTGTTGAAGAAGGTCTCTCGAGGTCTTTCTCGGGTTGAGGCAGGACACCCTGGGGTCCCTCGACTTGTGCAGGTGACCTCAGGGGGCTTCTCATGGTGGCTCTGAGAAGTCAGGGAAACTGGAGGTGGGAGGGGCCTCTCGGCACTCCACTGGGTTTGGTGCATTGGAAGAGGGCCTCATCTCCAGTTGAGGCAGGAACCTCAGGGTTCCTCTGACTTCAGACTCCGATCGCAAGGTCCCTGCAGACTTGGGACAGGAGAGTCAGGCCTCGTCTTGGGTTGAGGCATGGAACTCCGCTTGCCTCTCGAGGTGTTCCCGGGGAGACAGGCCACTTGTCGAGCGGTATTTGGAACCTGGGGGTCTTTTCCCGACGATGCACGGGCGAGTCACTGCCCCTTCGTGTTGACTTCATTCACAGGGTGGAGTTCGAAGAGGTGTCCGGGCATCGGGTTCTTATCAAGAGGGGACCGGGAAATCGGGGTCCTTCGGAATGTGGAACCACCCACGAGGCCACGTCTGGAATGTCGTCGTGAGACCGGCCTCATCCTGAGGTGCGACCGGAAGGTCGGGAACCCCTTCCAGACAAAGCAGGGGAGTCGACCCTCCTGTCCAGATCAGGAGGGTAGAAGAGGCTCCGAGGAAGTGTTGCCGGAAAACTTCGGTGTTCCTCTCGAGGGAGACCGGGATGTCGGGGCACTTTGTGGGTCGCATCAAGGGTGACAAGTACCGTTTCGAACTCCAATTCCTAAAGTGGGACTTCTCCTGAGACGCTGTAGCGGCACAGGGCTACATCTTGCGATGACGGGGGAACCACGTGGTTTTTCTCGAGGTGTAGCAGGATTCTCGAATTACGACGGGGAATTCAGGATGCCTCTTGTGTAGGCCCAGGGAAGTCCAATCTTCCATTCGAGTTGCGAAGGAAAGCTGGGGATTTCTCTCGAGTGACTGCAGGGCCAATAGACCTCATCTAGGCTTGTGTCCAGAAGCCAGTGTTCCTCTCCAGGGGCGATAGGGATCTCGGGGTTGCATTCCAGACACACCCGGGGAGACAGGCCTCCATCTCGAGTGGAAGCAAAGAACCCCGCTCTGCTCTCGAGTCGCGACGGGTATCTCTTGGAGCTCACTGGGTGGACTAAAGCGAGTCAAGCCTCCTGAGGCGTTTGGAGAGAGGTCGCGAGATTGGTCTCTAGGCCATGCAGGAGACGAAGGCCCTCATCTCGCGATGCCGGGGGAGTCTTGGGGTTGTTCTCGAGCGGCGGCCCCAGTGTGCGCTTTCTCACGAGGTACGACGGCGAGGTCAGTGAGCCTCTCGTGGGGCGCCAGGGAAGTCGGGTCTCCATGCGAGTGGCGAGGGCGAGCGCGTCATTGCTCTCGAGCCATGGTAGGGTGCCGGGGACCAGCCCCGGCTGATCCAGGGTATTCGAAGGAGAGACGGCGTAGGCGAAGATCAGGAAACCACTGCTTAATTAAATGTTAATTAAGGATATAAAGAGTAATAGAATGAGGATAGCTCAGTGAGGAAATTCAGTGGAGAAAAGAGGCTGAATAATTCAGCCAGAAGGTAAGAGAAAGAACGACATGGTGAGACCAAGTTTCGGTGAACAAGGCCCGCACTTTATTTTTCAAAGTAGTTTTTATACCTTAAGTTATGCATAGAGGATAATGGGGGAAGGGGTCGAGTCTTGCAGCAAACCAGGCTTTCTTCCTGCAAACTTATCATATGCAAAAGCTTAGGTGATTTGCATCATCTTCTGGCCCGGAGGCCTGTTAACATTTTAAGACCTTTTCTTCAGAAAACTTATTTTTCTCTAAAGGTGGTTGGTCAGGAGCCACCCTCCAAAAAAGCATTAGATAAAGTTGCATTCCTACAGAGCAAAGGTGTGGTGGGCTATAACAAGAAAAAGAATTAACTCAAGGGTCCCAGGTTACAAACATTAAAGCTACTACTTACACCAATTATATTAATCAATACACTGCCAGGGACACAGCAGGTAAGGGATATGGAAACTTAGCAGCAAACAATGGCCCAACAAGTGAAAAACCATTCACCAATACAATTTCTAATCAATCTTGTAACTACTCAAAAGAATCTGTGTTTAGACAGTTTAGAACATCTCCTGCCTCTCACAGTTGGGAGGCTCTGAACGATCCCATGTGGCCGGAAAAACCTATTCAGGCAGGCTAGAGGATTTCCAAAGGAGTTTGTAGGTTAAACACTGTCACACCCAGGAATTATTAACTGGAACTGTAAGCTAACTCTTTTTTCAGAGAGAGGTAGTGGGGGAGAGCCCCCCGTAAAGTCAGAGGTTTAGGTGAAAGCACAAGCAGAAAGTAGGCAGACTCTGGTTTTGGGGGTATATGCTCGAGAATTTCCAGGGGGACTCCTGAAGCTCGATCCCGCCTTTGCGTATGCCGAGCCTCCTTCCTCATGACCTTTGTCATGGGCGGAGTTCCTCACTGGCTCCCAGCAGTGATAGAATTCCAGTGGAGCTATTCCAGATCCTGAAAGATGATGCTGTGGAAAGTGCTGCACTCAATATGCAATATGCAATATGCACTCAATATGCAATATGCCGGCTCACGGCAGTAGGGGAATCTGGCCTCGAGACGTGTTGAAGAAGGTCTCTCGAGGTCTTTCTCGGGTTGAGGCAGGACACCCTGGGGTCCCTCGACTTGTGCAGGTGACCTCAGGGGGCTTCTCATGGTGGCTCTGAGAAGTCAGGGAAACTGGAGGTGGGAGGGGCCTCTCGGCACTCCACTGGGTTTGGTGCATTGGAAGAGGGCCTCATCTCCAGTTGAGGCAGGAACCTCAGGGTTCCTCTGACTTCAGACTCCGATCGCAAGGTCCCTGCAGACTTGGGACAGGAGAGTCAGGCCTCGTCTTGGGTTGAGGCATGGAACTCCGCTTGCCTCTCGAGGTGTTCCCGGGGAGACAGGCCACTTGTCGAGCGGTATTTGGAACCTGGGGGTCTTTTCCCGACGATGCACGGGCGAGTCACTGCCCCTTCGTGTTGACTTCATTCACAGGGTGGAGTTCGAAGAGGTGTCCGGGCATCGGGTTCTTATCAAGAGGGGACCGGGAAATCGGGGTCCTTCGGAATGTGGAACCACCCACGAGGCCACGTCTGGAATGTCGTCGTGAGACCGGCCTCATCCTGAGGTGCGACCGGAAGGTCGGGAACCCCTTCCAGACAAAGCAGGGGAGTCGACCCTCCTGTCCAGATCAGGAGGGTAGAAGGGGCTCAGAGGAAGTGGTGCGGGAAAACCTCGGTGTTCCTCTTGAGGGAGACCGGGATGTCGGGGCACTTTGTGGGTCGCATCAAGGGTGCCAAGTACCGTTTCGACCTCCAATACCTAACGTGGGACTTCTCCTGAGACACTGTAGCGGGAAAGGGCTTCATCTTGCGATGACGGGGGAACCACGTGGATTTTCTCGAGTTGCAGCGGGATTCTCGAGTTACGACGGGGAATTCAGGATGCCTCTTGTGTTGGCCCAGGGAAGTCCAATCTTCCATTCGAGTTGCGAAGGAAAGCTGGGGATTGCTCTCGAGTGACTGCAGGGCCAATAGACCTCATCTAGGCTTGTGTCCAGAAGCCAATGTTCCTCTCCAGGGGCGAAAGGGATCTCGGGGTTGCATTCCAGACGCACCCGGGGAGACAGGCATCCATCTCGAGTGGAAGCAAAGAACCCCGCTCTGCTCTCGAGTCGCGACGGGTATCTCTTGGAGCTCACTGGGTGGACTAAAGGGAGTCAAGCCTCCTGAGGCGTTTGGAGAGAGGTCGAGAGACTGGTCTCTAGGCCATACAGGAGACGAAGGCCCTCAAGTCGCGATGACGGGGGAGGCTCGGGGTTGTTCTCGAGCGGCGGCCCCAGTGTGCGGTTTCTCGCGAGGTACGACGGCGAGGTCAGTGAGCCTCTCGTGGGGCGGCAAGGAAGTCGGGTCTCCATGCGAATGGCGAGGGGGAGCGCGTCTTTACTCTCAAGTCATAGTAGGGGAATCTGGCCTCGAGACGTGTTGAAGAAGGTCTCTCGAGGTCTTTCTCGGGTTGAGGCAGGACACCCTGGGGTCCCTCGACTTGTGCAGGTGACCTCAGGGGGCTTCTCATGGTGGCTCTGAGAAGTCAGGGAAACTGGAGGTGGGAGGGGCCTCTCGGCACTCCACTGGGTTTGGTGCATTGGAAGAGGGCCTCATCTCCAGTTGAGGCAGGAACCTCAGGGTTCCTCTGACTTCAGACTCCGATCGCAAGGTCCCTGCAGACTTGGGACAGGAGAGTCAGGCCTCGTCTTGGGTTGAGGCATGGAACTCCGCTTGCCTCTCGAGGTGTTCCCGGGGAGACAGGCCACTTGTCGAGCGGTATTTGGAACCTGGGGGTCTTTTCCCGACGATGCACGGGCGAGTCACTGCCCCTTCGTGTTGACTTCATTCACAGGGTGGAGTTCGAAGAGGTGTCCGGGCATCGGGTTCTTATCAAGAGGGGACCGGGAAATCGGGGTCCTTCGGAATGTGGAACCACCCACGAGGCCACGTCTGGAATGTCGTCGTGAGACCGGCCTCATCCTGAGGTGCGACCGGAAGGTCGGGAACCCCTTCCAGACAAAGCAGGGGAGTCGACCCTCCTGTCCAGATCAGGAGGGTAGAAGAGGCTCCGAGGAAGTGTTGCCGGAAAACTTCGGTGTTCCTCTCGAGGGAGACCGGGATGTCGGGGCACTTTGTGGGTCGCATCAAGGGTGACAAGTACCGTTTCGAACTCCAATTCCTAAAGTGGGACTTCTCCTGAGACGCTGTAGCGGCACAGGGCTACATCTTGCGATGACGGGGGAACCACGTGGTTTTTCTCGAGGTGTAGCAGGATTCTCGAATTACGACGGGGAATTCAGGATGCCTCTTGTGTAGGCCCAGGGAAGTCCAATCTTCCATTCGAGTTGCGAAGGAAAGCTGGGGATTTCTCTCGAGTGACTGCAGGGCCAATAGACCTCATCTAGGCTTGTGTCCAGAAGCCAGTGTTCCTCTCCAGGGGCGACAGGGATCTCGGGGTTGCATTCCAGACACACCCGGGGAGACAGGCCTCCATCTCGAGTGGAAGCAAAGAACCCCGCTCTGCTCTCGAGTCGCGACGGGTATCTCTTGGAGCTCACTGGGTGGACTAAAGCGAGTCAAGCCTCCTGAGGCGTTTGGAGAGAGGTCGCGAGATTGGTCTCTAGGCCATGCAGGAGACGAAGGCCCTCATCTCGCGATGCCGGGGGAGTCTTGGGGTTGTTCTCGAGCGGCGGCCCCAGTGTGCGCTTTCTCACGAGGTACGACGGCGAGGTCAGTGAGCCTCTCGTGGGGCGCCAGGGAAGTCGGGTCTCCATGCGAGTGGCGAGGGCGAGCGCCGTCATTGCTCTCGAGCCATGGTAGGGTGCCGGGGACCAGCCCCGGCTGATCCAGGGTATTCGAAGGAGAGACGGCGTAGGCGAAGATCAGGAAACCACTGCTTAATTAAATGTTAATTAAGGATATAAAGAGTAATAGAATGAGGATAGCTCAGTGAGGAAATTCAGTGGAGAAAAGAGGCTGAATAATTCAGCCAGAAGGTAAGAGAAAGAACGACATGGTGAGACCAAGTTTCGGTGAACAAGGCCCGCACTTTATTTTTCAAAGTAGTTTTTATACCTTAAGTTATGCATAGAGGATAATGGGGGAAGGGGTCGAGTCTTGCAGCAAACCAGGCTTTCTTCCTGCAAACTTATCATATGCAAAAGCTTAGGTGATTTGCATCATCTTCTGGCCCGGAGGCCTGTTAACATTTTAAGACCTTTTCTTCAGAAAACTTATTTTTCTCTAAAGGTGGTTGGTCAGGAGCCACCCTCCAAAAAAGCATTAGATAAAGTTGCATTCCTACAGAGCAAAGGTGTGGTGGGCTATAACAAGAAAAAGAATTAACTCAAGGGTCCCAGGTTACAAACATTAAAGCTACTACTTACACCAATTATATTAATCAATACACTGCCAGGGACACAGCAGGTAAGGGATATGGAAACTTAGCAGCAAACAATGGCCCAACAAGTGAAAAACCATTCACCAATACAATTTCTAATCAATCTTGTAACTACTCAAAAGAATCTGTGTTTAGACAGTTTAGAACATCTCCTGCCTCTCACAGTTGGGAGGCTCTGAACGATCCCATGTGGCCGGAAAAACCTATTCAGGCAGGCTAGAGGATTTCCAAAGGAGTTTGTAGGTTAAACACTGTCACACCCAGGAATTATTAACTGGAACTGTAAGCTAACTCTTTTTTCAGAGAGAGGTAGTGGGGGAGAGCCCCCCGTAAAGTCAGAGGTTTAGGTGAAAGCACAAGCAGAAAGTAGGCAGACTCTGGTTTTGGGGGTATATGCTCGAGAATTTCCAGGGGGACTCCTGAAGCTCGATCCCGCCTTTGCGTATGCCGAGCCTCCTTCCTCATGACCTTTGTCATGGGCGGAGTTCCTCACTGGCTCCCAGCAGTGATAGAATTCCAGTGGAGCTATTCCAGATCCTGAAAGATGATGCTGTGGAAAGTGCTGCACTCAATATGCAATATGCAATATGCACTCAATATGCAATATGCCGGCTCACGGCAGTAGGGGAATCTGGCCTCGAGACGTGTTGAAGAAGGTCTCTCGAGGTCTTTCTCGGGTTGAGGCAGGACACCCTGGGGTCCCTCGACTTGTGCAGGTGACCTCAGGGGGCTTCTCATGGTGGCTCTGAGAAGTCAGGGAAACTGGAGGTGGGAGGGGCCTCTCGGCACTCCACTGGGTTTGGTGCATTGGAAGAGGGCCTCATCTCCAGTTGAGGCAGGAACCTCAGGGTTCCTCTGACTTCAGACTCCGATCGCAAGGTCCCTGCAGACTTGGGACAGGAGAGTCAGGCCTCGTCTTGGGTTGAGGCATGGAACTCCGCTTGCCTCTCGAGGTGTTCCCGGGGAGACAGGCCACTTGTCGAGCGGTATTTGGAACCTGGGGGTCTTTTCCCGACGATGCACGGGCGAGTCACTGCCCCTTCGTGTTGACTTCATTCACAGGGTGGAGTTCGAAGAGGTGTCCGGGCATCGGGTTCTTATCAAGAGGGGACCGGGAAATCGGGGTCCTTCGGAATGTGGAACCACCCACGAGGCCACGTCTGGAATGTCGTCGTGAGACCGGCCTCATCCTGAGGTGCGACCGGAAGGTCGGGAACCCCTTCCAGACAAAGCAGGGGAGTCGACCCTCCTGTCCAGATCAGGAGGGTAGAAGGGGCTCAGAGGAAGTGGTGCGGGAAAACCTCGGTGTTCCTCTTGAGGGAGACCGGGATGTCGGGGCACTTTGTGGGTCGCATCAAGGGTGCCAAGTACCGTTTCGACCTCCAATACCTAACGTGGGACTTCTCCTGAGACACTGTAGCGGGAAAGGGCTTCATCTTGCGATGACGGGGGAACCACGTGGATTTTCTCGAGTTGCAGCGGGATTCTCGAGTTACGACGGGGAATTCAGGATGCCTCTTGTGTTGGCCCAGGGAAGTCCAATCTTCCATTCGAGTTGCGAAGGAAAGCTGGGGATTGCTCTCGAGTGACTGCAGGGCCAATAGACCTCATCTAGGCTTGTGTCCAGAAGCCAATGTTCCTCTCCAGGGGCGAAAGGGATCTCGGGGTTGCATTCCAGACGCACCCGGGGAGACAGGCATCCATCTCGAGTGGAAGCAAAGAACCCCGCTCTGCTCTCGAGTCGCGACGGGTATCTCTTGGAGCTCACTGGGTGGACTAAAGGGAGTCAAGCCTCCTGAGGCGTTTGGAGAGAGGTCGAGAGACTGGTCTCTAGGCCATACAGGAGACGAAGGCCCTCAAGTCGCGATGACGGGGGAGGCTCGGGGTTGTTCTCGAGCGGCGGCCCCAGTGTGCGGTTTCTCGCGAGGTACGACGGCGAGGTCAGTGAGCCTCTCGTGGGGCGGCAAGGAAGTCGGGTCTCCATGCGAATGGCGAGGGGGAGCGCGTCTTTACTCTCAAGTCATAGTAGGGGAATCTGGCCTCGAGACGTGTTGAAGAAGGTCTCTCGAGGTCTTTCTCGGGTTGAGGCAGGACACCCTGGGGTCCCTCGACTTGTGCAGGTGACCTCAGGGGGCTTCTCATGGTGGCTCTGAGAAGTCAGGGAAACTGGAGGTGGGAGGGGCCTCTCGGCACTCCACTGGGTTTGGTGCATTGGAAGAGGGCCTCATCTCCAATTTAGGGTGTCCGATCTTCTGCCTGAGAACCGAGACAGATCGAGACCCGAGAGCCTCAAACGGAAATCCTACACGTTCGAGGCCAGATTCCCCTACCATGGCTCGGAGCATGACGCGCTCCCCTCGCCTTCGCATGGAGACCCGATTCCCTGGCGCACCACGAGAGGCTCACTGACCTCGCCGTCGTACCTCGTGAGAACCGCACACTGGGGCCGCCGCTCGAGAACAACCCCGAGTTCCCCGTCATCGAGCGACTTTGAGGGCCTTCGTCTCCTGTATGGCCTAGAGACCAGTCTCTCGACCTCTCTCCAAACGCCTCAGGAGGCTTGACTCCCTTTAGTCCACCCAGTGAGCTCCAAGAGATACCCGTCGCGACTCGAGAGCAGAGCGGGGTTCTTTGCTTCCACTCGAGATGGATGCCTGTCTCCCCGGGTGCGTCTGGAATGCAACCCCGAGATCCCTTTCGCCCCTGGAGAGGAACATTGGCTTCTGGACACAAGCCTAGATGAGGTCTATTGGCCCTGCAGTCACTCGAGAGCAATCCCCAGCTTTCCTTCGCAACTCGAATGGAAGATTGGACTTCCCTGGGCCAACACAAGAGGCATCCTGAATTCCCCGTCGTAACTCGAGAATCCCGCTGCAACTCGAGAAAATCCACGTGGTTCCCCCGTCATCGCAAGATGAAGCCCTTTCCCGCTACAGTGTCTCAGGAGAAGTCCCACGTTAGGTATTGGAGGTCGAAACGGTACTTGGCACCCTTGATGCGACCCACAAAGTGCCCCCGACATCCCGGTCTCCCTCAAGAGGAACACCGAGGTTTTCCCGCACCACTTCCTCTGAGCCCCTTCTACCCTCCTGATCTGGACAGGAGGGTCGACTCCCCTGCTTTGTCTGGAAGGGGTTCCCGACCTTCCGGTCGCACCTCAGGATGAGGCCGGTCTCACGACGACATTCCAGACGTGGCCTCGTGGGTGGTTCCACATTCCGAAGGACCCCGATTTCCCGGTCCCCTCTTGATAAGAACCCGATGCCCGGACACCTCTTCGAACTCCACCCTGTGAATGAAGTCAACACGAAGGGGCAGTGACTCGCCCGTGCATCGTCGGGAAAAGACCCCCAGGTTCCAAATACCGCTCGACAAGTGGCCTGTCTCCCCGGGAACACCTCGAGAGGCAAGCGGAGTTCCATGCCTCAACCCAAGACGAGGCCTGACTCTCCTGTCCCAAGTCTGCAGGGACCTTGCGATCGGAGTCTGAAGTCAGAGGAACCCTGAGGTTCCTGCCTCAACTGGAGATGAGGCCCTCTTCCAATGCACCAAACCCAGTGGAGTGCCGAGAGGCCCCTCCCACCTCCAGTTTCCCTGACTTCTCAGAGCCACCATGAGAAGCCCCCTGAGGTCACCTGCACAAGTCGAGGGACCCCAGGGTGTCCTGCCTCAACCCGAGAAAGACCTCGAGAGACCTTCTTCAACACGTCTCGAGGCCAGATTCCCCTACTGCCGTGAGCCGGCATATTGCATATTGAGTGCATATTGCATATTGCATATTGAGTGCAGCACTTTCCACAGCATCCTCTTTCAGGATCTGGAATAGCTCCACTGGAATTCTATCACTGCTGGGAGCCAGTGAGGAACTCCGCCCATGACAAAGGTCATGAGGAAGGAGGCTCGGCATACGCAAAGGCGGGATCGAGCTTCAGGAGTCCCCCTGGAAATTCTCGAGCATATACCCCCAAAACCAGAGTCTGCCTACTTTCTGCTTGTGCTTTCACCTAAACCTCTGACTTTACGGGGGGCTCTCCCCCACTACCTCTCTCTGAAAAAAGAGTTAGCTTACAGTTCCAGTTAATAATTCCTGGGTGTGACAGTGTTTAACCTACAAACTCCTTTGGAAATCCTCTAGCCTGCCTGAATAGGTTTTTCCGGCCACATGGGATCGTTCAGAGCCTCCCAACTGTGAGAGGCAGGAGATGTTCTAAACTGTCTAAACACAGATTCTTTTGAGTAGTTACAAGATTGATTAGAAATTGTATTGGTGAATGGTTTTTCACTTGTTGGGCCATTGTTTGCTGCTAAGTTTCCATATCCCTTACCTGCTGTGTCCCTGGCAGTGTATTGATTAATATAATTGGTGTAAGTAGTAGCTTTAATGTTTGTAACCTGGGACCCTTGAGTTAATTCTTTTTCTTGTTATAGCCCACCACACCTTTGCTCTGTAGGAATGCAACTTTATCTAATGCTTTTTTGGAGGGTGGCTCCTGACCAACCACCTTTAGAGAAAAATAAGTTTTCTGAAGAAAAGGTCTTAAAATGTTAACAGGCCTCCGGGCCAGAAGATGATGCAAATCACCTAAGCTTTTGCATATGATAAGTTTGCAGGAAGAAAGCCTGGTTTGCTGCAAGACTCGACCCCTTCCCCCATTATCCTCTATGCATAACTTAAGGTATAAAAACTACTTTGAAAAATAAAGTGCGGGCCTTGTTCACCGAAACTTGGTCTCACCATGTCGTTCTTTCTCTTACCTTCTGGCTGAATTATTCAGCCTCTTTTCTCCACTGAATTTCCTCACTGAGCTATCCTCATTCTATTACTCTTTATATCCTTAATTAACATTTAATTAAGCAGTGGTTTCCTGATCTTCGCCTACGCCGTCTCTCCTTCGAATACCCTGGATCAGCCGGGGCTGGTCCCCGGCACCCTACCATGGCTCGAGAGCAATGAGGCGCTCGCCCTCGCCACTCGCATGGAGACCCGACTTCCCTGGCGCCCCACGAGAGGCTCACTGACCTCGCCGTCGTACCTCGTGAGAAAGCGCACACTGGGGCCGCCGCTCGAGAACAACCCCAAGACTCCCCCGGCATCGCGAGATGAGGGCCTTCGTCTCCTGCATGGCCTAGAGACCAATCTCGCGACCTCTCTCCAAACGCCTCAGGAGGCTTGACTCGCTTTAGTCCACCCAGTGAGCTCCAAGAGATACCCGTCGCGACTCGAGAGCAGAGCGGGGTTCTTTGCTTCCACTCGAGATGGAGGCCTGTCTCCCCGGGTGTGTCTGGAATGCAACCCCGAGATCCCTGTCGCCCCTGGAGAGGAACACTGGCTTCTGGACACAAGCCTAGATGAGGTCTATTGGCCCTGCAGTCACTCGAGAGAAATCCCCAGCTTTCCTTCGCAACTCGAATGGAAGATTGGACTTCCCTGGGCCTACACAAGAGGCATCCTGAATTCCCCGTCGTAATTCGAGAATCCTGCTACACCTCGAGAAAAACCACGTGGTTCCCCCGTCATCGCAAGATGTAGCCCTGTGCCGCTACAGCGTCTCAGGAGAAGTCCCACTTTAGGAATTGGAGTTCGAAACGGTACTTGTCACCCTTGATGCGACCCACAAAGTGCCCCGACATCCCGGTCTCCCTCGAGAGGAACACCGAAGTTTTCCGGCAACACTTCCTCGGAGCCTCTTCTACCCTCCTGATCTGGACAGGAGGGTCGACTCCCCTGCTTTGTCTGGAAGGGGTTCCCGACCTTCCGGTCGCACCTCAGGATGAGGCCGGTCTCACGACGACATTCCAGACGTGGCCTCGTGGGTGGTTCCACATTCCGAAGGACCCCGATTTCCCGGTCCCCTCTTGATAAGAACCCGATGCCCGGACACCTCTTCGAACTCCACCCTGTGAATGAAGTCAACACGAAGGGGCAGTGACTCGCCCGTGCATCGTCGGGAAAAGACCCCCAGGTTCCAAATACCGCTCGACAAGTGGCCTGTCTCCCCGGGAACACCTCGAGAGGCAAGCGGAGTTCCATGCCTCAACCCAAGACGAGGCCTGACTCTCCTGTCCCAAGTCTGCAGGGACCTTGCGATCGGAGTCTGAAGTCAGAGGAACCCTGAGGTTCCTGCCTCAACTGGAGATGAGGCCCTCTTCCAATGCACCAAACCCAGTGGAGTGCCGAGAGGCCCCTCCCACCTCCAGTTTCCCTGACTTCTCAGAGCCACCATGAGAAGCCCCCTGAGGTCACCTGCACAAGTCGAGGGACCCCAGGGTGTCCTGCCTCAACCCGAGAAAGACCTCGAGAGACCTTCTTCAACACGTCTCGAGGCCAGATTCCCCTACTATGACTTGAGAGTAAAGACGCGCTCCCCCTCGCCATTCGCATGGAGACCCGACTTCCTTGCCGCCCCACGAGAGGCTCACTGACCTCGCCGTCGTACCTCGCGAGAAACCGCACACTGGGGCCGCCGCTCGAGAACAACCCCGAGCCTCCCCCGTCATCGCGACTTGAGGGCCTTCGTCTCCTGTATGGCCTAGAGACCAGTCTCTCGACCTCTCTCCAAACGCCTCAGGAGGCTTGACTCCCTTTAGTCCACCCAGTGAGCTCCAAGAGATACCCGTCGCGACTCGAGAGCAGAGCGGGGTTCTTTGCTTCCACTCGAGATGGATGCCTGTCTCCCCGGGTGCGTCTGGAATGCAACCCCGAGATCCCTTTCGCCCCTGGAGAGGAACATTGGCTTCTGGACACAAGCCTAGATGAGGTCTATTGGCCCTGCAGTCACTCGAGAGCAATCCCCAGCTTTCCTTCGCAACTCGAATGGAAGATTGGACTTCCCTGGGCCAACACAAGAGGCATCCTGAATTCCCCGTCGTAACTCGAGAATCCCGCTGCAACTCGAGAAAATCCACGTGGTTCCCCCGTCATCGCAAGATGAAGCCCTTTCCCGCTACAGTGTCTCAGGAGAAGTCCCACGTTAGGTATTGGAGGTCGAAACGGTACTTGGCACCCTTGATGCGACCCACAAAGTGCCCCGACATCCCGGTCTCCCTCAAGAGGAACACCGAGGTTTTCCCGCACCACTTCCTCTGAGCCCCTTCTACCCTCCTGATCTGGACAGGAGGGTCGACTCCCCTGCTTTGTCTGGAAGGGGTTCCCGACCTTCCGGTCGCACCTCAGGATGAGGCCGGTCTCACGACGACATTCCAGACGTGGCCTCGTGGGTGGTTCCACATTCCGAAGGACCCCGATTTCCCGGTCCCCTCTTGATAAGAACCCGATGCCCGGACACCTCTTCGAACTCCACCCTGTGAATGAAGTCAACACGAAGGGGCAGTGACTCGCCCGTGCATCGTCGGGAAAAGACCCCCAGGTTCCAAATACCGCTCGACAAGTGGCCTGTCTCCCCGGGAACACCTCGAGAGGCAAGCGGAGTTCCATGCCTCAACCCAAGACGAGGCCTGACTCTCCTGTCCCAAGTCTGCAGGGACCTTGCGATCGGAGTCTGAAGTCAGAGGAACCCTGAGGTTCCTGCCTCAACTGGAGATGAGGCCCTCTTCCAATGCACCAAACCCAGTGGAGTGCCGAGAGGCCCCTCCCACCTCCAGTTTCCCTGACTTCTCAGAGCCACCATGAGAAGCCCCCTGAGGTCACCTGCACAAGTCGAGGGACCCCAGGGTGTCCTGCCTCAACCCGAGAAAGACCTCGAGAGACCTTCTTCAACACGTCTCGAGGCCAGATTCCCCTACTGCCGTGAGCCGGCATATTGCATATTGAGTGCATATTGCATATTGCATATTGAGTGCAGCACTTTCCACAGCATCCTCTTTCAGGATCTGGAATAGCTCCACTGGAATTCTATCACTGCTGGGAGCCAGTGAGGAACTCCGCCCATGACAAAGGTCATGAGGAAGGAGGCTCGGCATACGCAAAGGCGGGATCGAGCTTCAGGAGTCCCCCTGGAAATTCTCGAGCATATACCCCCAAAACCAGAGTCTGCCTACTTTCTGCTTGTGCTTTCACCTAAACCTCTGACTTTACGGGGGGCTCTCCCCCACTACCTCTCTCTGAAAAAAGAGTTAGCTTACAGTTCCAGTTAATAATTCCTGGGTGTGACAGTGTTTAACCTACAAACTCCTTTGGAAATCCTCTAGCCTGCCTGAATAGGTTTTTCCGGCCACATGGGATCGTTCAGAGCCTCCCAACTGTGAGAGGCAGGAGATGTTCTAAACTGTCTAAACACAGATTCTTTTGAGTAGTTACAAGATTGATTAGAAATTGTATTGGTGAATGGTTTTTCACTTGTTGGGCCATTGTTTGCTGCTAAGTTTCCATATCCCTTACCTGCTGTGTCCCTGGCAGTGTATTGATTAATATAATTGGTGTAAGTAGTAGCTTTAATGTTTGTAACCTGGGACCCTTGAGTTAATTCTTTTTCTTGTTATAGCCCACCACACCTTTGCTCTGTAGGAATGCAACTTTATCTAATGCTTTTTTGGAGGGTGGCTCCTGACCAACCACCTTTAGAGAAAAATAAGTTTTCTGAAGAAAAGGTCTTAAAATGTTAACAGGCCTCCGGGCCAGAAGATGATGCAAATCACCTAAGCTTTTGCATATGATAAGTTTGCAGGAAGAAAGCCTGGTTTGCTGCAAGACTCGACCCCTTCCCCCATTATCCTCTATGCATAACTTAAGGTATAAAAACTACTTTGAAAAATAAAGTGCGGGCCTTGTTCACCGAAACTTGGTCTCACCATGTCGTTCTTTCTCTTACCTTCTGGCTGAATTATTCAGCCTCTTTTCTCCACTGAATTTCCTCACTGAGCTATCCTCATTCTATTACTCTTTATATCCTTAATTAACATTTAATTAAGCAGTGGTTTCCTGATCTTCGCCTACGCCGTCTCTCCTTCGAATACCCTGGATCAGCCGGGGCTGGTCCCCGGCACCCTACCATGGCTCGAGAGCAATGACGGCGCTCGCCCTCGCCACTCGCATGGAGACCCGACTTCCCTGGCGCCCCACGAGAGGCTCACTGACCTCGCCGTCGTACCTCGTGAGAAAGCGCACACTGGGGCCGCCGCTCGAGAACAACCCCAAGACTCCCCCGGCATCGCGAGATGAGGGCCTTCGTCTCCTGCATGGCCTAGAGACCAATCTCGCGACCTCTCTCCAAACGCCTCAGGAGGCTTGACTCGCTTTAGTCCACCCAGTGAGCTCCAAGAGATACCCGTCGCGACTCGAGAGCAGAGCGGGGTTCTTTGCTTCCACTCGAGATGGAGGCCTGTCTCCCCGGGTGTGTCTGGAATGCAACCCCGAGATCCCTGTCGCCCCTGGAGAGGAACACTGGCTTCTGGACACAAGCCTAGATGAGGTCTATTGGCCCTGCAGTCACTCGAGAGAAATCCCCAGCTTTCCTTCGCAACTCGAATGGAAGATTGGACTTCCCTGGGCCTACACAAGAGGCATCCTGAATTCCCCGTCGTAATTCGAGAATCCTGCTACACCTCGAGAAAAACCACGTGGTTCCCCCGTCATCGCAAGATGTAGCCCTGTGCCGCTACAGCGTCTCAGGAGAAGTCCCACTTTAGGAATTGGAGTTCGAAACGGTACTTGTCACCCTTGATGCGACCCACAAAGTGCCCCGACATCCCGGTCTCCCTCGAGAGGAACACCGAAGTTTTCCGGCAACACTTCCTCGGAGCCTCTTCTACCCTCCTGATCTGGACAGGAGGGTCGACTCCCCTGCTTTGTCTGGAAGGGGTTCCCGACCTTCCGGTCGCACCTCAGGATGAGGCCGGTCTCACGACGACATTCCAGACGTGGCCTCGTGGGTGGTTCCACATTCCGAAGGACCCCGATTTCCCGGTCCCCTCTTGATAAGAACCCGATGCCCGGACACCTCTTCGAACTCCACCCTGTGAATGAAGTCAACACGAAGGGGCAGTGACTCGCCCGTGCATCGTCGGGAAAAGACCCCCAGGTTCCAAATACCGCTCGACAAGTGGCCTGTCTCCCCGGGAACACCTCGAGAGGCAAGCGGAGTTCCATGCCTCAACCCAAGACGAGGCCTGACTCTCCTGTCCCAAGTCTGCAGGGACCTTGCGATCGGAGTCTGAAGTCAGAGGAACCCTGAGGTTCCTGCCTCAACTGGAGATGAGGCCCTCTTCCAATGCACCAAACCCAGTGGAGTGCCGAGAGGCCCCTCCCACCTCCAGTTTCCCTGACTTCTCAGAGCCACCATGAGAAGCCCCCTGAGGTCACCTGCACAAGTCGAGGGACCCCAGGGTGTCCTGCCTCAACCCGAGAAAGACCTCGAGAGACCTTCTTCAACACGTCTCGAGGCCAGATTCCCCTACTATGACTTGAGAGTAAAGACGCGCTCCCCCTCGCCATTCGCATGGAGACCCGACTTCCTTGCCGCCCCACGAGAGGCTCACTGACCTCGCCGTCGTACCTCGCGAGAAACCGCACACTGGGGCCGCCGCTCGAGAACAACCCCGAGCCTCCCCCGTCATCGCGACTTGAGGGCCTTCGTCTCCTGTATGGCCTAGAGACCAGTCTCTCGACCTCTCTCCAAACGCCTCAGGAGGCTTGACTCCCTTTAGTCCACCCAGTGAGCTCCAAGAGATACCCGTCGCGACTCGAGAGCAGAGCGGGGTTCTTTGCTTCCACTCGAGATGGATGCCTGTCTCCCCGGGTGCGTCTGGAATGCAACCCCGAGATCCCTTTCGCCCCTGGAGAGGAACATTGGCTTCTGGACACAAGCCTAGATGAGGTCTATTGGCCCTGCAGTCACTCGAGAGCAATCCCCAGCTTTCCTTCGCAACTCGAATGGAAGATTGGACTTCCCTGGGCCAACACAAGAGGCATCCTGAATTCCCCGTCGTAACTCGAGAATCCCGCTGCAACTCGAGAAAATCCACGTGGTTCCCCCGTCATCGCAAGATGAAGCCCTTTCCCGCTACAGTGTCTCAGGAGAAGTCCCACGTTAGGTATTGGAGGTCGAAACGGTACTTGGCACCCTTGATGCGACCCACAAAGTGCCCCGACATCCCGGTCTCCCTCAAGAGGAACACCGAGGTTTTCCCGCACCACTTCCTCTGAGCCCCTTCTACCCTCCTGATCTGGACAGGAGGGTCGACTCCCCTGCTTTGTCTGGAAGGGGTTCCCGACCTTCCGGTCGCACCTCAGGATGAGGCCGGTCTCACGACGACATTCCAGACGTGGCCTCGTGGGTGGTTCCACATTCCGAAGGACCCCGATTTCCCGGTCCCCTCTTGATAAGAACCCGATGCCCGGACACCTCTTCGAACTCCACCCTGTGAATGAAGTCAACACGAAGGGGCAGTGACTCGCCCGTGCATCGTCGGGAAAAGACCCCCAGGTTCCAAATACCGCTCGACAAGTGGCCTGTCTCCCCGGGAACACCTCGAGAGGCAAGCGGAGTTCCATGCCTCAACCCAAGACGAGGCCTGACTCTCCTGTCCCAAGTCTGCAGGGACCTTGCGATCGGAGTCTGAAGTCAGAGGAACCCTGAGGTTCCTGCCTCAACTGGAGATGAGGCCCTCTTCCAATGCACCAAACCCAGTGGAGTGCCGAGAGGCCCCTCCCACCTCCAGTTTCCCTGACTTCTCAGAGCCACCATGAGAAGCCCCCTGAGGTCACCTGCACAAGTCGAGGGACCCCAGGGTGTCCTGCCTCAACCCGAGAAAGACCTCGAGAGACCTTCTTCAACACGTCTCGAGGCCAGATTCCCCTACTGCCGTGAGCCGGCATATTGCATATTGAGTGCATATTGCATATTGCATATTGAGTGCAGCACTTTCCACAGCATCATCTTTCAGGATCTGGAATAGCTCCACTGGAATTCTATCACTGCTGGGAGCCAGTGAGGAACTCCGCCCATGACAAAGGTCATGAGGAAGGAGGCTCGGCATACGCAAAGGCGGGATCGAGCTTCAGGAGTCCCCCTGGAAATTCTCGAGCATATACCCCCAAAACCAGAGTCTGCCTACTTTCTGCTTGTGCTTTCACCTAAACCTCTGACTTTACGGGGGGCTCTCCCCCACTACCTCTCTCTGAAAAAAGAGTTAGCTTACAGTTCCAGTTAATAATTCCTGGGTGTGACAGTGTTTAACCTACAAACTCCTTTGGAAATCCTCTAGCCTGCCTGAATAGGTTTTTCCGGCCACATGGGATCGTTCAGAGCCTCCCAACTGTGAGAGGCAGGAGATGTTCTAAACTGTCTAAACACAGATTCTTTTGAGTAGTTACAAGATTGATTAGAAATTGTATTGGTGAATGGTTTTTCACTTGTTGGGCCATTGTTTGCTGCTAAGTTTCCATATCCCTTACCTGCTGTGTCCCTGGCAGTGTATTGATTAATATAATTGGTGTAAGTAGTAGCTTTAATGTTTGTAACCTGGGACCCTTGAGTTAATTCTTTTTCTTGTTATAGCCCACCACACCTTTGCTCTGTAGGAATGCAACTTTATCTAATGCTTTTTTGGAGGGTGGCTCCTGACCAACCACCTTTAGAGAAAAATAAGTTTTCTGAAGAAAAGGTCTTAAAATGTTAACAGGCCTCCGGGCCAGAAGATGATGCAAATCACCTAAGCTTTTGCATATGATAAGTTTGCAGGAAGAAAGCCTGGTTTGCTGCAAGACTCGACCCCTTCCCCCATTATCCTCTATGCATAACTTAAGGTATAAAAACTACTTTGAAAAATAAAGTGCGGGCCTTGTTCACCGAAACTTGGTCTCACCATGTCGTTCTTTCTCTTACCTTCTGGCTGAATTATTCAGCCTCTTTTCTCCACTGAATTTCCTCACTGAGCTATCCTCATTCTATTACTCTTTATATCCTTAATTAACATTTAATTAAGCAGTGGTTTCCTGATCTTCGCCTACGCCGTCTCTCCTTCGAATACCCTGGATCAGCCGGGGCTGGTCCCCGGCACCCTACCATGGCTCGAGAGCAATGACGCGCTCGCCCTCGCCACTCGCATGGAGACCCGACTTCCCTGGCGCCCCACGAGAGGCTCACTGACCTCGCCGTCGTACCTCGTGAGAAAGCGCACACTGGGGCCGCCGCTCGAGAACAACCCCAAGACTCCCCCGGCATCGCGAGATGAGGGCCTTCGTCTCCTGCATGGCCTAGAGACCAATCTCGCGACCTCTCTCCAAACGCCTCAGGAGGCTTGACTCGCTTTAGTCCACCCAGTGAGCTCCAAGAGATACCCGTCGCGACTCGAGAGCAGAGCGGGGTTCTTTGCTTCCACTCGAGATGGAGGCCTGTCTCCCCGGGTGTGTCTGGAATGCAACCCCGAGATCCCTGTCGCCCCTGGAGAGGAACACTGGCTTCTGGACACAAGCCTAGATGAGGTCTATTGGCCCTGCAGTCACTCGAGAGAAATCCCCAGCTTTCCTTCGCAACTCGAATGGAAGATTGGACTTCCCTGGGCCTACACAAGAGGCATCCTGAATTCCCCGTCGTAATTCGAGAATCCTGCTACACCTCGAGAAAAACCACGTGGTTCCCCCGTCATCGCAAGATGTAGCCCTGTGCCGCTACAGCGTCTCAGGAGAAGTCCCACTTTAGGAATTGGAGTTCG
Organism: Bos indicus; assembly: GCF_029378745.1. Taxonomy (NCBI): domain Eukaryota; kingdom Metazoa; phylum Chordata; class Mammalia; order Artiodactyla; family Bovidae; genus Bos; species Bos indicus. Next base: position 256,658 of record NW_027223723.1, read on the forward strand.
AAACGGTACTTGTCACCCTTGATGCGACCCACAAAGTGCCCCGACATCCCGGTCTCCCTCGAGAGGAACACCGAAGTTTTCCGGCAACACTTCCTCGGAGCCTCTTCTACCCTCCTGATCTGGACAGGAGGGTCGACTCCCCTGCTTTGTCTGGAAGGGGTTCCCGACCTTCCGGTCGCACCTCAGGATGAGGCCGGTCTCACGACGACATTCCAGACGTGGCCTCGTGGGTGGTTCCACATTCCGAAGGACCCCGATTTCCCGGTCCCCTCTTGATAAGAACCCGATGCCCGGACACCTCTTCGAACTCCACCCTGTGAATGAAGTCAACACGAAGGGGCAGTGACTCGCCCGTGCATCGTCGGGAAAAGACCCCCAGGTTCCAAATACCGCTCGACAAGTGGCCTGTCTCCCCGGGAACACCTCGAGAGGCAAGCGGAGTTCCATGCCTCAACCCAAGACGAGGCCTGACTCTCCTGTCCCAAGTCTGCAGGGACCTTGCGATCGGAGTCTGAAGTCAGAGGAACCCTGAGGTTCCTGCCTCAACTGGAGATGAGGCCCTCTTCCAATGCACCAAACCCAGTGGAGTGCCGAGAGGCCCCTCCCACCTCCAGTTTCCCTGACTTCTCAGAGCCACCATGAGAAGCCCCCTGAGGTCACCTGCACAAGTCGAGGGACCCCAGGGTGTCCTGCCTCAACCCGAGAAAGACCTCGAGAGACCTTCTTCAACACGTCTCGAGGCCAGATTCCCCTACTATGACTTGAGAGTAAAGACGCGCTCCCCCTCGCCATTCGCATGGAGACCCGACTTCCTTGCCGCCCCACGAGAGGCTCACTGACCTCGCCGTCGTACCTCGCGAGAAACCGCACACTGGGGCCGCCGCTCGAGAACAACCCCGAGCCTCCCCCGTCATCGCGACTTGAGGGCCTTCGTCTCCTGTATGGCCTAGAGACCAGTCTCTCGACCTCTCTCCAAACGCCTCAGGAGGCTTGACTCCCTTTAGTCCACCCAGTGAGCTCCAAGAGATACCCGTCGCGACTCGAGAGCAGAGCGGGGTTCTTTGCTTCCACTCGAGATGGATGCCTGTCTCCCCGGGTGCGTCTGGAATGCAACCCCGAGATCCCTTTCGCCCCTGGAGAGGAACATTGGCTTCTGGACACAAGCCTAGATGAGGTCTATTGGCCCTGCAGTCACTCGAGAGCAATCCCCAGCTTTCCTTCGCAACTCGAATGGAAGATTGGACTTCCCTGGGCCAACACAAGAGGCATCCTGAATTCCCCGTCGTAACTCGAGAATCCCGCTGCAACTCGAGAAAATCCACGTGGTTCCCCCGTCATCGCAAGATGAAGCCCTTTCCCGCTACAGTGTCTCAGGAGAAGTCCCACGTTAGGTATTGGAGGTCGAAACGGTACTTGGCACCCTTGATGCGACCCACAAAGTGCCCCGACATCCCGGTCTCCCTCAAGAGGAACACCGAGGTTTTCCCGCACCACTTCCTCTGAGCCCCTTCTACCCTCCTGATCTGGACAGGAGGGTCGACTCCCCTGCTTTGTCTGGAAGGGGTTCCCGACCTTCCGGTCGCACCTCAGGATGAGGCCGGTCTCACGACGACATTCCAGACGTGGCCTCGTGGGTGGTTCCACATTCCGAAGGACCCCGATTTCCCGGTCCCCTCTTGATAAGAACCCGATGCCCGGACACCTCTTCGAACTCCACCCTGTGAATGAAGTCAACACGAAGGGGCAGTGACTCGCCCGTGCATCGTCGGGAAAAGACCCCCAGGTTCCAAATACCGCTCGACAAGTGGCCTGTCTCCCCGGGAACACCTCGAGAGGCAAGCGGAGTTCCATGCCTCAACCCAAGACGAGGCCTGACTCTCCTGTCCCAAGTCTGCAGGGACCTTGCGATCGGAGTCTGAAGTCAGAGGAACCCTGAGGTTCCTGCCTCAACTGGAGATGAGGCCCTCTTCCAATGCACCAAACCCAGTGGAGTGCCGAGAGGCCCCTCCCACCTCCAGTTTCCCTGACTTCTCAGAGCCACCATGAGAAGCCCCCTGAGGTCACCTGCACAAGTCGAGGGACCCCAGGGTGTCCTGCCTCAACCCGAGAAAGACCTCGAGAGACCTTCTTCAACACGTCTCGAGGCCAGATTCCCCTACTGCCGTGAGCCGGCATATTGCATATTGAGTGCATATTGCATATTGCATATTGAGTGCAGCACTTTCCACAGCATCATCTTTCAGGATCTGGAATAGCTCCACTGGAATTCTATCACTGCTGGGAGCCAGTGAGGAACTCCGCCCATGACAAAGGTCATGAGGAAGGAGGCTCGGCATACGCAAAGGCGGGATCGAGCTTCAGGAGTCCCCCTGGAAATTCTCGAGCATATACCCCCAAAACCAGAGTCTGCCTACTTTCTGCTTGTGCTTTCACCTAAACCTCTGACTTTACGGGGGGCTCTCCCCCACTACCTCTCTCTGAAAAAAGAGTTAGCTTACAGTTCCAGTTAATAATTCCTGGGTGTGACAGTGTTTAACCTACAAACTCCTTTGGAAATCCTCTAGCCTGCCTGAATAGGTTTTTCCGGCCACATGGGATTGTTCAGAGCCTCCCAACTGTGAGAGGCAGGAGATGTTCTAAACTGTCTAAACACAGATTCTTTTGAGTAGTTACAAGATTGATTAGAAATTGTATTGGTGAATGGTTTTTCACTTGTTGGGCCATTGTTTGCTGCTAAGTTTCCATATCCCTTACCTGCTGTGTCCCTGGCAGTGTATTGATTAATATAATTGGTGTAAGTAGTAGCTTTAATGTTTGTAACCTGGGACCCTTGAGTTAATTCTTTTTCTTGTTATAGCCCACCACACCTTTGCTCTGTAGGAATGCAACTTTATCTAATGCTTTTTTGGAGGGTGGCTCCTGACCAACCACCTTTAGAGAAAAATAAGTTTTCTGAAGAAAAGGTCTTAAAATGTTAACAGGCCTCCGGGCCAGAAGATGATGCAAATCACCTAAGCTTTTGCATATGATAAGTTTGCAGGAAGAAAGCCTGGTTTGCTGCAAGACTCGACCCCTTCCCCCATTATCCTCTATGCATAACTTAAGGTATAAAAACTACTTTGAAAAATAAAGTGCGGGCCTTGTTCACCGAAACTTGGTCTCACCATGTCGTTCTTTCTCTTACCTTCTGGCTGAATTATTCAGCCTCTTTTCTCCACTGAATTTCCTCACTGAGCTATCCTCATTCTATTACTCTTTATATCCTTAATTAACATTTAATTAAGCAGTGGTTTCCTGATCTTCGCCTACGCCGTCTCTCCTTCGAATACCCTGGATCAGCCGGGGCTGGTCCCCGGCACCCTACCATGGCTCGAGAGCAATGAGGCGCTCGCCCTCGCCACTCGCATGGAGACCCGACTTCCCTGGCGCCCCACGAGAGGCTCACTGACCTCGCCGTCGTACCTCGTGAGAAAGCGCACACTGGGGCCGCCGCTCGAGAACAACCCCAAGACTCCCCCGGCATCGCGAGATGAGGGCCTTCGTCTCCTGCATGGCCTAGAGACCAATCTCGCGACCTCTCTCCAAACGCCTCAGGAGGCTTGACTCGCTTTAGTCCACCCAGTGAGCTCCAAGAGATACCCGTCGCGACTCGAGAGCAGAGCGGGGTTCTTTGCTTCCACTCGAGATGGAGGCCTGTCTCCCCGGGTGTGTCTGGAATGCAACCCCGAGATCCCTGTCGCCCCTGGAGAGGAACACTGGCTTCTGGACACAAGCCTAGATGAGGTCTATTGGCCCTGCAGTCACTCGAGAGAAATCCCCAGCTTTCCTTCGCAACTCGAATGGAAGATTGGACTTCCCTGGGCCTACACAAGAGGCATCCTGAATTCCCCGTCGTAATTCGAGAATCCTGCTACACCTCGAGAAAAACCACGTGGTTCCCCCGTCATCGCAAGATGTAGCCCTGTGCCGCTACAGCGTCTCAGGAGAAGTCCCACTTTAGGAATTGGAGTTCGAAACGGTACTTGTCACCCTTGATGCGACCCACAAAGTGCCCCGACATCCCGGTCTCCCTCGAGAGGAACACCGAAGTTTTCCGGCAACACTTCCTCGGAGCCTCTTCTACCCTCCTGATCTGGACAGGAGGGTCGACTCCCCTGCTTTGTCTGGAAGGGGTTCCCGACCTTCCGGTCGCACCTCAGGATGAGGCCGGTCTCACGACGACATTCCAGACGTGGCCTCGTGGGTGGTTCCACATTCCGAAGGACCCCGATTTCCCGGTCCCCTCTTGATAAGAACCCGATGCCCGGACACCTCTTCGAACTCCACCCTGTGAATGAAGTCAACACGAAGGGGCAGTGACTCGCCCGTGCATCGTCGGGAAAAGACCCCCAGGTTCCAAATACCGCTCGACAAGTGGCCTGTCTCCCCGGGAACACCTCGAGAGGCAAGCGGAGTTCCATGCCTCAACCCAAGACGAGGCCTGACTCTCCTGTCCCAAGTCTGCAGGGACCTTGCGATCGGAGTCTGAAGTCAGAGGAACCCTGAGGTTCCTGCCTCAACTGGAGATGAGGCCCTCTTCCAATGCACCAAACCCAGTGGAGTGCCGAGAGGCCCCTCCCACCTCCAGTTTCCCTGACTTCTCAGAGCCACCATGAGAAGCCCCCTGAGGTCACCTGCACAAGTCGAGGGACCCCAGGGTGTCCTGCCTCAACCCGAGAAAGACCTCGAGAGACCTTCTTCAACACGTCTCGAGGCCAGATTCCCCTACTATGACTTGAGAGTAAAGACGCGCTCCCCCTCGCCATTCGCATGGAGACCCGACTTCCTTGCCGCCCCACGAGAGGCTCACTGACCTCGCCGTCGTACCTCGCGAGAAACCGCACACTGGGGCCGCCGCTCGAGAACAACCCCGAGCCTCCCCCGTCATCGCGACTTGAGGGCCTTCGTCTCCTGTATGGCCTAGAGACCAGTCTCTCGACCTCTCTCCAAACGCCTCAGGAGGCTTGACTCCCTTTAGTCCACCCAGTGAGCTCCAAGAGATACCCGTCGCGACTCGAGAGCAGAGCGGGGTTCTTTGCTTCCACTCGAGATGGATGCCTGTCTCCCCGGGTGCGTCTGGAATGCAACCCCGAGATCCCTTTCGCCCCTGGAGAGGAACATTGGCTTCTGGACACAAGCCTAGATGAGGTCTATTGGCCCTGCAGTCACTCGAGAGCAATCCCCAGCTTTCCTTCGCAACTCGAATGGAAGATTGGACTTCCCTGGGCCAACACAAGAGGCATCCTGAATTCCCCGTCGTAACTCGAGAATCCCGCTGCAACTCGAGAAAATCCACGTGGTTCCCCCGTCATCGCAAGATGAAGCCCTTTCCCGCTACAGTGTCTCAGGAGAAGTCCCACGTTAGGTATTGGAGGTCGAAACGGTACTTGGCACCCTTGATGCGACCCACAAAGTGCCCCGACATCCCGGTCTCCCTCAAGAGGAACACCGAGGTTTTCCCGCACCACTTCCTCTGAGCCCCTTCTACCCTCCTGATCTGGACAGGAGGGTCGACTCCCCTGCTTTGTCTGGAAGGGGTTCCCGACCTTCCGGTCGCACCTCAGGATGAGGCCGGTCTCACGACGACATTCCAGACGTGGCCTCGTGGGTGGTTCCACATTCCGAAGGACCCCGATTTCCCGGTCCCCTCTTGATAAGAACCCGATGCCCGGACACCTCTTCGAACTCCACCCTGTGAATGAAGTCAACACGAAGGGGCAGTGACTCGCCCGTGCATCGTCGGGAAAAGACCCCCAGGTTCCAAATACCGCTCGACAAGTGGCCTGTCTCCCCGGGAACACCTCGAGAGGCAAGCGGAGTTCCATGCCTCAACCCAAGACGAGGCCTGACTCTCCTGTCCCAAGTCTGCAGGGACCTTGCGATCGGAGTCTGAAGTCAGAGGAACCCTGAGGTTCCTGCCTCAACTGGAGATGAGGCCCTCTTCCAATGCACCAAACCCAGTGGAGTGCCGAGAGGCCCCTCCCACCTCCAGTTTCCCTGACTTCTCAGAGCCACCATGAGAAGCCCCCTGAGGTCACCTGCACAAGTCGAGGGACCCCAGGGTGTCCTGCCTCAACCCGAGAAAGACCTCGAGAGACCTTCTTCAACACGTCTCGAGGCCAGATTCCCCTACTGCCGTGAGCCGGCATATTGCATATTGAGTGCATATTGCATATTGCATATTGAGTGCAGCACTTTCCACAGCATCATCTTTCAGGATCTGGAATAGCTCCACTGGAATTCTATCACTGCTGGGAGCCAGTGAGGAACTCCGCCCATGACAAAGGTCATGAGGAAGGAGGCTCGGCATACGCAAAGGCGGGATCGAGCTTCAGGAGTCCCCCTGGAAATTCTCGAGCATATACCCCCAAAACCAGAGTCTGCCTACTTTCTGCTTGTGCTTTCACCTAAACCTCTGACTTTACGGGGGGCTCTCCCCCACTACCTCTCTCTGAAAAAAGAGTTAGCTTACAGTTCCAGTTAATAATTCCTGGGTGTGACAGTGTTTAACCTACAAACTCCTTTGGAAATCCTCTAGCCTGCCTGAATAGGTTTTTCCGGCCACATGGGATTGTTCAGAGCCTCCCAACTGTGAGAGGCAGGAGATGTTCTAAACTGTCTAAACACAGATTCTTTTGAGTAGTTACAAGATTGATTAGAAATTGTATTGGTGAATGGTTTTTCACTTGTTGGGCCATTGTTTGCTGCTAAGTTTCCATATCCCTTACCTGCTGTGTCCCTGGCAGTGTATTGATTAATATAATTGGTGTAAGTAGTAGCTTTAATGTTTGTAACCTGGGACCCTTGAGTTAATTCTTTTTCTTGTTATAGCCCACCACACCTTTGCTCTGTAGGAATGCAACTTTATCTAATGCTTTTTTGGAGGGTGGCTCCTGACCAACCACCTTTAGAGAAAAATAAGTTTTCTGAAGAAAAGGTCTTAAAATGTTAACAGGCCTCCGGGCCAGAAGATGATGCAAATCACCTAAGCTTTTGCATATGATAAGTTTGCAGGAAGAAAGCCTGGTTTGCTGCAAGACTCGACCCCTTCCCCCATTATCCTCTATGCATAACTTAAGGTATAAAAACTACTTTGAAAAATAAAGTGCGGGCCTTGTTCACCGAAACTTGGTCTCACCATGTCGTTCTTTCTCTTACCTTCTGGCTGAATTATTCAGCCTCTTTTCTCCACTGAATTTCCTCACTGAGCTATCCTCATTCTATTACTCTTTATATCCTTAATTAACATTTAATTAAGCAGTGGTTTCCTGATCTTCGCCTACGCCGTCTCTCCTTCGAATACCCTGGATCAGCCGGGGCTGGTCCCCGGCACCCTACCATGGCTCGAGAGCAATGAGGCGCTCGCCCTCGCCACTCGCATGGAGACCCGACTTCCCTGGCGCCCCACGAGAGGCTCACTGACCTCGCCGTCGTACCTCGTGAGAAAGCGCACACTGGGGCCGCCGCTCGAGAACAACCCCAAGACTCCCCCGGCATCGCGAGATGAGGGCCTTCGTCTCCTGCATGGCCTAGAGACCAATCTCGCGACCTCTCTCCAAACGCCTCAGGAGGCTTGACTCGCTTTAGTCCACCCAGTGAGCTCCAAGAGATACCCGTCGCGACTCGAGAGCAGAGCGGGGTTCTTTGCTTCCACTCGAGATGGAGGCCTGTCTCCCCGGGTGTGTCTGGAATGCAACCCCGAGATCCCTGTCGCCCCTGGAGAGGAACACTGGCTTCTGGACACAAGCCTAGATGAGGTCTATTGGCCCTGCAGTCACTCGAGAGAAATCCCCAGCTTTCCTTCGCAACTCGAATGGAAGATTGGACTTCCCTGGGCCTACACAAGAGGCATCCTGAATTCCCCGTCGTAATTCGAGAATCCTGCTACACCTCGAGAAAAACCACGTGGTTCCCCCGTCATCGCAAGATGTAGCCCTGTGCCGCTACAGCGTCTCAGGAGAAGTCCCACTTTAGGAATTGGAGTTCGAAACGGTACTTGTCACCCTTGATGCGACCCACAAAGTGCCCCGACATCCCGGTCTCCCTCGAGAGGAACACCGAAGTTTTCCGGCAACACTTCCTCGGAGCCTCTTCTACCCTCCTGATCTGGACAGGAGGGTCGACTCCCCTGCTTTGTCTGGAAGGGGTTCCCGACCTTCCGGTCGCACCTCAGGATGAGGCCGGTCTCACGACGACATTCCAGACGTGGCCTCGTGGGTGGTTCCACATTCCGAAGGACCCCGATTTCCCGGTCCCCTCTTGATAAGAACCCGATGCCCGGACACCTCTTCGAACTCCACCCTGTGAATGAAGTCAACACGAAGGGGCAGTGACTCGCCCGTGCATCGTCGGGAAAAGACCCCCAGGTTCCAAATACCGCTCGACAAGTGGCCTGTCTCCCCGGGAACACCTCGAGAGGCAAGCGGAGTTCCATGCCTCAACCCAAGACGAGGCCTGACTCTCCTGTCCCAAGTCTGCAGGGACCTTGCGATCGGAGTCTGAAGTCAGAGGAACCCTGAGGTTCCTGCCTCAACTGGAGATGAGGCCCTCTTCCAATGCACCAAACCCAGTGGAGTGCCGAGAGGCCCCTCCCACCTCCAGTTTCCCTGACTTCTCAGAGCCACCATGAGAAGCCCCCTGAGGTCACCTGCACAAGTCGAGGGACCCCAGGGTGTCCTGCCTCAACCCGAGAAAGACCTCGAGAGACCTTCTTCAACACGTCTCGAGGCCAGATTCCCCTACTGCCGTGAGCCGGCATATTGCATATTGAGTGCATATTGCATATTGCATATTGAGTGCAGCACTTTCCACAGCATCATCTTTCAGGATCTGGAATAGCTCCACTGGAATTCTATCACTGCTGGGAGCCAGTGAGGAACTCCGCCCATGACAAAGGTCATGAGGAAGGAGGCTCGGCATACGCAAAGGCGGGATCGAGCTTCAGGAGTCCCCCTGGAAATTCTCGAGCATATACCCCCAAAACCAGAGTCTGCCTACTTTCTGCTTGTGCTTTCACCTAAACCTCTGACTTTACGGGGGGCTCTCCCCCACTACCTCTCTCTGAAAAAAGAGTTAGCTTACAGTTCCAGTTAATAATTCCTGGGTGTGACAGTGTTTAACCTACAAACTCCTTTGGAAATCCTCTAGCCTGCCTGAATAGGTTTTTCCGGCCACATGGGATCGTTCAGAGCCTCCCAACTGTGAGAGGCAGGAGATGTTCTAAACTGTCTAAACACAGATTCTTTTGAGTAGTTACAAGATTGATTAGAAATTGTATTGGTGAATGGTTTTTCACTTGTTGGGCCATTGTTTGCTGCTAAGTTTCCATATCCCTTACCTGCTGTGTCCCTGGCAGTGTATTGATTAATATAATTGGTGTAAGTAGTAGCTTTAATGTTTGTAACCTGGGACCCTTGAGTTAATTCTTTTTCTTGTTATAGCCCACCACACCTTTGCTCTGTAGGAATGCAACTTTATCTAATGCTTTTTTGGAGGGTGGCTCCTGACCAACCACCTTTAGAGAAAAATAAGTTTTCTGAAGAAAAGGTCTTAAAATGTTAACAGGCCTCCGGGCCAGAAGATGATGCAAATCACCTAAGCTTTTGCATATGATAAGTTTGCAGGAAGAAAGCCTGGTTTGCTGCAAGACTCGACCCCTTCCCCCATTATCCTCTATGCATAACTTAAGGTATAAAAACTACTTTGAAAAATAAAGTGCGGGCCTTGTTCACCGAAACTTGGTCTCACCATGTCGTTCTTTCTCTTACCTTCTGGCTGAATTATTCAGCCTCTTTTCTCCACTGAATTTCCTCACTGAGCTATCCTCATTCTATTACTCTTTATATCCTTAATTAACATTTAATTAAGCAGTGGTTTCCTGATCTTCGCCTACGCCGTCTCTCCTTCGAATACCCTGGATCAGCCGGGGCTGGTCCCCGGCACCCTACCATGGCTCGAGAGCAATGACGCGCTCGCCCTCGCCACTCGCATGGAGACCCGACTTCCCTGGCGCCCCACGAGAGGCTCACTGACCTCGCCGTCGTACCTCGTGAGAAAGCGCACACTGGGGCCGCCGCTCGAGAACAACCCCAAGACTCCCCCGTCATCGCGAGATGAGGGCCTTCGTCTCCTGCATGGCCTAGAGACCAATCTCGCGACCTCTCTCCAAACGCCTCAGGAGGCTTGACTCCCTTTAGTCCACCCAGTGAGCTCCAAGAGATACCCGTCGCGACTCGAGAGCAGAGCGGGGTTCTTTGCTTCCACTCGAGATGGATGCCTGTCTCCCCGGGTGTGTCTGGAATGCAACCCCGAGATCCCTGTCGCCCCTGGAGAGGAACACTGGCTTCTGGACACAAGCCTAGATGAGGTCTATTGGCCCTGCAGTCACTCGAGAGCAATCCCCAGCTTTCCTTCGCAACTCGAATGGAAGATTGGACTTCCCTGGGCCAACACAAGAGGCATCCTGAATTCCCCGTCGTAATTCGAGAATCCTGCTACACCTCGAGAAAAACCACGTGGTTCCCCCGTCATCGCAAGATGTAGCCCTGTGCCGCTACAGCGTCTCAGGAGAAGTCCCACTTTAGGAATTGGAGGTCGAAACGGTACTTGTCACCCTTGATGCGACCCACAAAGTGCCCCGACATCCCGGTCTCCCTCGAGAGGAACACCGAGGTTTTCCGGCACCACTTCCTCTGAGCCTCTTCTACCCTCCTGATCTGGACAGGAGGGTCGACTCCCCTGCTTTGTCTGGAAGGGGTTCCCGACCTTCCGGTCGCACCTCAGGATGAGGCCGGTCTCACGACGACATTCCAGACGTGGCCTCGTGGGTGGTTCCACATTCCGAAGGACCCCGATTTCCCGGTCCCCTCTTGATAAGAACCCGATGCCCGGACACCTCTTCGAACTCCACCCTGTGAATGAAGTCAACACGAAGGGGCAGTGACTCGCCCGTGCATCGTTCGGAAAAAACCCCAGGTTCCAAATACAGCTCGACAAGCGGCCTCTCTCCCCGGGGACATCTCGAGAGGCAAGCGGAGTTCCATGCCTCAACCCAAGACGAGGCCTGACTCTCCTGTCCCCAGTCTGCAGGGACCCTGCGATCGGAGTCTGAAATCAGAGGTACCCTGCGGTTCCTGCCTCAACTGGAGATGAGGCCCTCTTCCAATGCACCAAACCCAGTGGAGTCCCGAGAGGCCCCTCCCACCTCCAGTTTCCCTGGCTTCTCAGAGCCACCATGAGAAGCCCCCTGAGGTCACCTGCACAAGTCGAGGGAACCCAGGGTTTCCTGCCTCAACCCGGGAAAGACCTCGAGAGACCTTCTTCAACACGTCTCGAGGCCAGATTCCCCTACCATGGCTCGGGAGCAATGACGCGCTCCCCCTCGCCACTCGCATGGAGACCCGACTTCCCTGGCGCCCCACGAGAGGCTCACTGACCTCGCCGTCGTACCTCGTGAGAAACCGCACACTGGGGCCGCCGCTCGAGAACAACCCCGAGATTCCCCCGTCATCGAGAGATGAGGGCCTTCGTCTCCTGCATGGCCTAGAGACCAATCTCGCGACCTCTCTCCAAACGCCTCAGGAGGCTTGACTCCCTTGAGTCCACCCAGTGAGCTCCAAGAGATACCCGTCGCGACTCGAGAGCAGAGCGGGGTTCTTTGCTTCCACTCGAGATGAATGCCTGTCTCCCCGGGTGCGTCTGGAATGCAACCCCGAGATCCCTGTCGCCCCTGGAGAGGAACATTGGCTTCTGGACACAAGCCTAGATGAGGTCTATTGGCCCTGCAGTCACTCGAGAGCAATCCCCAGCTTTCCTTCGCAACTCGAATGGAAGATTGGACTTGCCTGGGCCAACACAAGAGGCAGCCTGAATTCCCCGTCGTAACTCGAGAATCCCGCCGTAACTCGAGAAAAACCACGTGGCTCCCCCGTCATCGCAAGATGAAGCCCTTTCCCGCTACAGCGCCTCAGGAGAAGTCCCACGTTAGGAATTGGAGGTCGAAAGGGCACTTGGCACCCTTGATGCGACCCACAAAGTTCCCCGAAATCCCGGTCTCCCTCGAGAGGAACACTGAGGTTTTCCGGCACCCCCTCCTCTGAGCCCTTTCTCCCCTCCTGATCTGGACAGGAGGGTCGACTCCCCTGCTTTGTCTGGAAGGGGTTCCCGACCTTCCGGTCGCACCTCAGGATGAGGCCGGTCTCACGAAGACATTCCAGACGTGGCCTCGTGGGTGGTTCCACATTCCGTAGGACCCCGATTTCCCGGTCCCCTCTTGATAAGAACCCGATGCCCGGACACCTCTCCGAACTCCAGCCTGTGAATGAAGTCAACACGAAGGGGCAGTTTTTCCGTGCATCGTTCGGAAAAAACCCCAGGTTCCAAATACAGCTCGACAAGCGGCCTCTCTCCCCGGGGACATCTCGAGAGGCAAGCGGAGTTCCATGCCTCAACCCAAGACGAGGCCTGACTCTCCTGTCCCCAGTCTGCAGGGACCCTGCGATCGGAGTCTGAAATCAGAGGTACCCTGCGGTTCCTGCCTCAACTGGAGATGAGGCCCTCTTCCAATGCACCAAGCCCAGTGGAGTCCCGAGAGGCCCCTCCCACCTCCAGTTTCCCTGGCTTCTCAGAGCCACCATGAGAAGCCCCCTGAGGTCACCTGCACAAGTCGAGGGAACCCAGGGTTTCCTGCCTCAACCCGGGAAAGACCTCGAGAGACCTTCTTCAACACGTCTCGAGGCCAGATTCCCCTACCATGGCTCGGGAGCAATGACGCGCTCCCCCTCGCCACTCGCATGGAGACCCGACTTCCCTGGCGCCCCACGAGAGGCTCACTGACCTCGCCGTCGTACCTCGTGAGAAACCGCACACTGGGGCCGCCGCTCGAGAACAACCCCGAGATTCCCCCGTCATCGAGAGATGAGGGCCTTCGTCTCCTGCATGGCCTAGAGACCAATCTCGCGACCTCTCTCCAAACGCCTCAGGAGGCTTGACTCCCTTGAGTCCACCCAGTGAGCTCCAAGAGATACCCGTCGCGATTCGAGAGCAGAGCGGGGTTCTTTGCTTCCACTCGAGATGAATGCCTGTCTCCCCGGGTGCGTCTGGAATGCAACCCCGAGATCCCTGTCGCCCCTGGAGAGGAACATTGGCTTCTGGACACAAGCCTAGATGAGGTCTATTGGCCCTGCAGTCACTCGAGAGCAATCCCCAGCTTTCCTTCGCAACTCGAATGGAAGATTGGACTTGCCTGGGCCAACACAAGAGGCAGCCTGAATTCCCCGTCGTAACTCGAGAATCCCGCCGTAACTCGAGAAAAACCACGTGGCTCCCCCGTCATCGCAAGATGAAGCCCTTTCCCGCTACAGCGCCTCAGGAGAAGTCCCACGTTAGGAATTGGAGGTCGAAAGGGCACTTGGCACCCTTGATGCGACCCACAAAGTTCCCCGAAATCCCGGTCTCCCTCGAGAGGAACACTGAGGTTTTCCGGCACCCCCTCCTCTGAGCCCTTTCTCCCCTCCTGATCTGGACAGGAGGGTCGACTCCCCTGCTTTGTCTGGAAGGGGTTCCCGACCTTCCGGTCGCACCTCAGGATGAGGCCGGTCTCACGAAGACATTCCAGACGTGGCCTCGTGGGTGGTTCCACATTCCGTAGGACCCCGATTTCCCGGTCCCCTCTTGATAAGAACCCGATGCCCGGACACCTCTCCGAACTCCAGCCTGTGAATGAAGTCAACACGAAGGGGCAGTTTTTCCGTGCATCGTTCGGAAAAAACCCCAGGTTCCAAATACAGCTCGACAAGCGGCCTCTCTCCCCGGGGACATCTCGAGAGGCAAGCGGAGTTCCATGCCTCAACCCAAGACGAGGCCTGACTCTCCTGTCCCCAGTCTGCAGGGACCCTGCGATCGGAGTCTGAAATCAGAGGTACCCTGCGGTTCCTGCCTCAACTGGAGATGAGGCCCTCTTCCAATGCACCAAGCCCAGTGGAGTCCCGAGAGGCCCCTCCCACCTCCAGTTTCCCTGGCTTCTCAGAGCCACCATGAGAAGCCCCCTGAGGTCACCTGCACAAGTCGAGGGAACCCAGGGTTTCCTGCCTCAACCCGAGAAAGACCTCGAGAGACCTTCTTCAACACGTCTCGAGGCCAGATTCCCCTACCATGGCTCGGGAGCAATGACGCGCTCCCCCTCGCCACTCGCATGGAGACCCGACTTCCCTGGCGCCCCACGAGAGGCTCACTGACCTCGCCGTCGTACCTCGTGAGAAACCGCACACTGGGGCCGCCGCTCGAGAACAACCCCGAGATTCCCCCGTCATCGAGAGATGAGGGCCTTCGTCTCCTGCATGGCCTAGAGACCAATCTCGCGACCTCTCTCCAAACGCCTCAGGAGGCTTGACTCCCTTGAGTCCACCCAGTGAGCTCCAAGAGATACCCGTCGCGATTCGAGAGCAGAGCGGGGTTCTTTGCTTCCACTCGAGATGAATGCCTGTCTCCCCGGGTGCGTCTGGAATGCAACCCCGAGATCCCTGTCGCCCCTGGAGAGGAACATTGGCTTCTGGACACAAGCCTAGATGAGGTCTATTGGCCCTGCAGTCACTCGAGAGCAATCCCCAGCTTTCCTTCGCAACTCGAATGGAAGATTGGACTTGCCTGGGCCAACACAAGAGGCAGCCTGAATTCCCCGTCGTAACTCGAGAATCCCGCCGTAACTCGAGAAAAACCACGTGGCTCCCCCGTCATCGCAAGATGAAGCCCTTTCCCGCTACAGCGCCTCAGGAGAAGTCCCACGTTAGGAATTGGAGGTCGAAAGGGCACTTGGCACCCTTGATGCGACCCACAAAGTTCCCCGAAATCCCGGTCTCCCTCGAGAGGAACACTGAGGTTTTCCGGCACCCCCTCCTCTGAGCCCTTTCTCCCCTCCTGATCTGGACAGGAGGGTCGACTCCCCTGCTTTGTCTGGAAGGGGTTCCCGACCTTCCGGTCGCACCTCAGGATGAGGCCGGTCTCACGAAGACATTCCAGACGTGGCCTCGTGGGTGGTTCCACATTCCGTAGGACCCCGATTTCCCGGTCCCCTCTTGATAAGAACCCGATGCCCGGACACCTCTCCGAACTCCAGCCTGTGAATGAAGTCAACACGAAGGGGCAGTTTTTCCGTGCATCGTTCGGAAAAAACCCCAGGTTCCAAATACAGCTCGACAAGCGGCCTCTCTCCCCGGGGACATCTCGAGAGGCAAGCGGAGTTCCATGCCTCAACCCAAGACGAGGCCTGACTCTCCTGTCCCCAGTCTGCAGGGACCCTGCGATCGGAGTCTGAAATCAGAGGTACCCTGCGGTTCCTGCCTCAACTGGAGATGAGGCCCTCTTCCAATGCACCAAGCCCAGTGGAGTCCCGAGAGGCCCCTCCCACCTCCAGTTTCCCTGGCTTCTCAGAGCCACCATGAGAAGCCCCCTGAGGTCACCTGCACAAGTCGAGGGAACCCAGGGTTTCCTGCCTCAACCCGAGAAAGACCTCGAGAGACCTTCTTCAACACGTCTCGAGGCCAGATTCCCCTACCATGGCTCGGGAGCAATGACGCGCTCCCCCTCGCCACTCGCATGGAGACCCGACTTCCCTGGCGCCCCACGAGAGGCTCACTGACCTCGCCGTCGTACCTCGTGAGAAACCGCACACTGGGGCCGCCGCTCGAGAACAACCCCGAGATTCCCCCGTCATCGAGAGATGAGGGCCTTCGTCTCCTGCATGGCCTAGAGACCAATCTCGCGACCTCTCTCCAAACGCCTCAGGAGGCTTGACTCCCTTGAGTCCACCCAGTGAGCTCCAAGAGATACCCGTCGCGATTCGAGAGCAGAGCGGGGTTCTTTGCTTCCACTCGAGATGAATGCCTGTCTCCCCGGGTGCGTCTGGAATGCAACCCCGAGATCCCTGTCGCCCCTGGAGAGGAACATTGGCTTCTGGACACAAGCCTAGATGAGGTCTATTGGCCCTGCAGTCACTCGAGAGCAATCCCCAGCTTTCCTTCGCAACTCGAATGGAAGATTGGACTTGCCTGGGCCAACACAAGAGGCAGCCTGAATTCCCCGTCGTAACTCGAGAATCCCGCCGTAACTCGAGAAAAACCACGTGGCTCCCCCGTCATCGCAAGATGAAGCCCTTTCCCGCTACAGCGCCTCAGGAGAAGTCCCACGTTAGGAATTGGAGGTCGAAAGGGCACTTGGCACCCTTGATGCGACCCACAAAGTTCCCCGAAATCCCGGTCTCCCTCGAGAGGAACACTGAGGTTTTCCGGCACCCCCTCCTCTGAGCCCTTTCTCCCCTCCTGATCTGGACAGGAGGGTCGACTCCCCTGCTTTGTCTGGAAGGGGTTCCCGACCTTCCGGTCGCACCTCAGGATGAGGCCGGTCTCACGAAGACATTCCAGACGTGGCCTCGTGGGTGGTTCCACATTCCGTAGGACCCCGATTTCCCGGTCCCCTCTTGATAAGAACCCGATGCCCGGACACCTCTCCGAACTCCAGCCTGTGAATGAAGTCAACACGAAGGGGCAGTTTTTCCGTGCATCGTTCGGAAAAAACCCCAGGTTCCAAATACAGCTCGACAAGCGGCCTCTCTCCCCGGGGACATCTCGAGAGGCAAGCGGAGTTCCATGCCTCAACCCAAGACGAGGCCTGACTCTCCTGTCCCCAGTCTGCAGGGACCCTGCGATCGGAGTCTGAAATCAGAGGTACCCTGCGGTTCCTGCCTCAACTGGAGATGAGGCCCTCTTCCAATGCACCAAGCCCAGTGGAGTCCCGAGAGGCCCCTCCCACCTCCAGTTTCCCTGGCTTCTCAGAGCCACCATGAGAAGCCCCCTGAGGTCACCTGCACAAGTCGAGGGAACCCAGGGTTTCCTGCCTCAACCCGAGAAAGACCTCGAGAGACCTTCTTCAACACGTCTCGAGGCCAGATTCCCCTACCATGGCTCGGGAGCAATGACGCGCTCCCCCTCGCCACTCGCATGGAGACCCGACTTCCCTGGCGCCCCACGAGAGGCTCACTGACCTCGCCGTCGTACCTCGTGAGAAACCGCACACTGGGGCCGCCGCTCGAGAACAACCCCGAGATTCCCCCGTCATCGAGAGATGAGGGCCTTCGTCTCCTGCATGGCCTAGAGACCAATCTCGCGACCTCTCTCCAAACGCCTCAGGAGGCTTGACTCCCTTGAGTCCACCCAGTGAGCTCCAAGAGATACCCGTCGCGATTCGAGAGCAGAGCGGGGTTCTTTGCTTCCACTCGAGATGAATGCCTGTCTCCCCGGGTGCGTCTGGAATGCAACCCCGAGATCCCTGTCGCCCCTGGAGAGGAACATTGGCTTCTGGACACAAGCCTAGATGAGGTCTATTGGCCCTGCAGTCACTCGAGAGCAATCCCCAGCTTTCCTTCGCAACTCGAATGGAAGATTGGACTTGCCTGGGCCAACACAAGAGGCAGCCTGAATTCCCCGTCGTAACTCGAGAATCCCGCCGTAACTCGAGAAAAACCACGTGGCTCCCCCGTCATCGCAAGATGAAGCCCTTTCCCGCTACAGCGCCTCAGGAGAAGTCCCACGTTAGGAATTGGAGGTCGAAAGGGCACTTGGCACCCTTGATGCGACCCACAAAGTTCCCCGAAATCCCGGTCTCCCTCGAGAGGAACACTGAGGTTTTCCGGCACCCCCTCCTCTGAGCCCTTTCTCCCCTCCTGATCTGGACAGGAGGGTCGACTCCCCTGCTTTGTCTGGAAGGGGTTCCCGACCTTCCGGTCGCACCTCAGGATGAGGCCGGTCTCACGAAGACATTCCAGACGTGGCCTCGTGGGTGGTTCCACATTCCGTAGGACCCCGATTTCCCGGTCCCCTCTTGATAAGAACCCGATGCCCGGACACCTCTCCGAACTCCAGCCTGTGAATGAAGTCAACACGAAGGGGCAGTTTTTCCGTGCATCGTTCGGAAAAAACCCCAGGTTCCAAATACAGCTCGACAAGCGGCCTCTCTCCCCGGGGACATCTCGAGAGGCAAGCGGAGTTCCATGCCTCAACCCAAGACGAGGCCTGACTCTCCTGTCCCCAGTCTGCAGGGACCCTGCGATCGGAGTCTGAAATCAGAGGTACCCTGCGGTTCCTGCCTCAACTGGAGATGAGGCCCTCTTCCAATGCACCAAGCCCAGTGGAGTCCCGAGAGGCCCCTCCCACCTCCAGTTTCCCTGGCTTCTCAGAGCCACCATGAGAAGCCCCCTGAGGTCACCTGCACAAGTCGAGGGAACCCAGGGTTTCCTGCCTCAACCCGAGAAAGACCTCGAGAGACCTTCTTCAACACGTCTCGAGGCCAGATTCCCCTACCATGGCTCGGGAGCAATGACGCGCTCCCCCTCGCCACTCGCATGGAGACCCGACTTCCCTGGCGCCCCACGAGAGGCTCACTGACCTCGCCGTCGTACCTCGTGAGAAACCGCACACTGGGGCCGCCGCTCGAGAACAACCCCGAGATTCCCCCGTCATCGAGAGATGAGGGCCTTCGTCTCCTGCATGGCCTAGAGACCAATCTCGCGACCTCTCTCCAAACGCCTCAGGAGGCTTGACTCCCTTGAGTCCACCCAGTGAGCTCCAAGAGATACCCGTCGCGATTCGAGAGCAGAGCGGGGTTCTTTGCTTCCACTCGAGATGAATGCCTGTCTCCCCGGGTGCGTCTGGAATGCAACCCCGAGATCCCTGTCGCCCCTGGAGAGGAACATTGGCTTCTGGACACAAGCCTAGATGAGGTCTATTGGCCCTGCAGTCACTCGAGAGCAATCCCCAGCTTTCCTTCGCAACTCGAATGGAAGATTGGACTTGCCTGGGCCAACACAAGAGGCAGCCTGAATTCCCCGTCGTAACTCGAGAATCCCGCCGTAACTCGAGAAAAACCACGTGGCTCCCCCGTCATCGCAAGATGAAGCCCTTTCCCGCTACAGCGCCTCAGGAGAAGTCCCACGTTAGGAATTGGAGGTCGAAAGGGCACTTGGCACCCTTGATGCGACCCACAAAGTTCCCCGAAATCCCGG
Organism: Bos indicus; assembly: GCF_029378745.1. Lineage (NCBI taxonomy): Eukaryota > Metazoa > Chordata > Mammalia > Artiodactyla > Bovidae > Bos > Bos indicus. Next base: position 275,748 of record NW_027223723.1, read on the forward strand.
TCTCCCTCGAGAGGAACACTGAGGTTTTCCGGCACCCCCTCCTCTGAGCCCTTTCTCCCCTCCTGATCTGGACAGGAGGGTCGACTCCCCTGCTTTGTCTGGAAGGGGTTCCCGACCTTCCGGTCGCACCTCAGGATGAGGCCGGTCTCACGAAGACATTCCAGACGTGGCCTCGTGGGTGGTTCCACATTCCGTAGGACCCCGATTTCCCGGTCCCCTCTTGATAAGAACCCGATGCCCGGACACCTCTCCGAACTCCAGCCTGTGAATGAAGTCAACACGAAGGGGCAGTTTTTCCGTGCATCGTTCGGAAAAAACCCCAGGTTCCAAATACAGCTCGACAAGCGGCCTCTCTCCCCGGGGACATCTCGAGAGGCAAGCGGAGTTCCATGCCTCAACCCAAGACGAGGCCTGACTCTCCTGTCCCCAGTCTGCAGGGACCCTGCGATCGGAGTCTGAAATCAGAGGTACCCTGCGGTTCCTGCCTCAACTGGAGATGAGGCCCTCTTCCAATGCACCAAGCCCAGTGGAGTCCCGAGAGGCCCCTCCCACCTCCAGTTTCCCTGACTTCTCAGAGCCACCATGAGAAGCCCCCTGAGGTCACCTGCACAAGTCGAGGGAACCCAGGGTTTCCTGCCTCAACCAGGAAAGACCTCGAGAGACCTTCTTCAACACGTCTCGAGGCCAGATTCCCCCACCATGGCTCGGGAGCAATGACGCGCTCCCCCTCGCCACTCGCATGGAGACCCGACTTCCCTGGCGCCCCACGAGAGGCTCACTGACCTCGCCGTCGTACCTCGTGAGAAACCGCACACTGGGGCCGCCGCTCGAGAACAACCCCGAGATTCCCCCGTCATCGAGAGATGAGGGCCTTCGTCTCCTGCATGGCCTAGAGACCAATCTCGCGACCTCTCTCCAAACGCCTCAGGAGGCTTGACTCCCTTGAGTCCACCCAGTGAGCTCCAAGAGATACCCGTCGCGATTCGAGAGCAGAGCGGGGTTCTTTGCTTCCACTCGAGATGAATGCCTGTCTCCCCGGGTGCGTCTGGAATGCAACCCCGAGATCCCTGTCGCCCCTGGAGAGGAACATTGGCTTCTGGACACAAGCCTAGATGAGGTCTATTGGCCCTGCAGTCACTCGAGAGCAATCCCCAGCTTTCCTTCGCAACTCGAATGGAAGATTGGACTTGCCTGGGCCAACACAAGAGGCAGCCTGAATTCCCCGTCGTAACTCGAGAATCCCGCCGTAACTCGAGAAAAACCACGTGGCTCCCCCGTCATCGCAAGATGAAGCCCTTTCCCGCTACAGCGCCTCAGGAGAAGTCCCACGTTAGGAATTGGAGGTCGAAAGGGCACTTGGCACCCTTGATGCGACCCACAAAGTTCCCCGAAATCCCGGTCTCCCTCGAGAGGAACACTGAGGTTTTCCGGCACCCCCTCCTCTGAGCCCTTTCTCCCCTCCTGATCTGGACAGGAGGGTCGACTCCCCTGCTTTGTCTGGAAGGGGTTCCCGACCTTCCGGTCGCACCTCAGGATGAGGCCGGTCTCACGAAGACATTCCAGACGTGGCCTCGTGGGTGGTTCCACATTCCGTAGGACCCCGATTTCCCGGTCCCCTCTTGATAAGAACCCGATGCCCGGACACCTCTCCGAACTCCAGCCTGTGAATGAAGTCAACACGAAGGGGCAGTTTTTCCGTGCATCGTTCGGAAAAAACCCCAGGTTCCAAATACAGCTCGACAAGCGGCCTCTCTCCCCGGGGACATCTCGAGAGGCAAGCGGAGTTCCATGCCTCAACCCAAGACGAGGCCTGACTCTCCTGTCCCCAGTCTGCAGGGACCCTGCGATCGGAGTCTGAAATCAGAGGTACCCTGCGGTTCCTGCCTCAACTGGAGATGAGGCCCTCTTCCAATGCACCAAGCCCAGTGGAGTCCCGAGAGGCCCCTCCCACCTCCAGTTTCCCTGGCTTCTCAGAGCCACCATGAGAAGCCCCCTGAGGTCACCTGCACAAGTCGAGGGAACCCAGGGTTTCCTGCCTCAACCCGAGAAAGACCTCGAGAGACCTTCTTCAACACGTCTCGAGGCCAGATTCCCCTACCATGGCTCGGGAGCAATGACGCGCTCCCCCTCGCCACTCGCATGGAGACCCGACTTCCCTGGCGCCCCACGAGAGGCTCACTGACCTCGCCGTCGTACCTCGTGAGAAACCGCACACTGGGGCCGCCGCTCGAGAACAACCCCGAGATTCCCCCGTCATCGAGAGATGAGGGCCTTCGTCTCCTGCATGGCCTAGAGACCAATCTCGCGACCTCTCTCCAAACGCCTCAGGAGGCTTGACTCCCTTGAGTCCACCCAGTGAGCTCCAAGAGATACCCGTCGCGATTCGAGAGCAGAGCGGGGTTCTTTGCTTCCACTCGAGATGAATGCCTGTCTCCCCGGGTGCGTCTGGAATGCAACCCCGAGATCCCTGTCGCCCCTGGAGAGGAACATTGGCTTCTGGACACAAGCCTAGATGAGGTCTATTGGCCCTGCAGTCACTCGAGAGCAATCCCCAGCTTTCCTTCGCAACTCGAATGGAAGATTGGACTTGCCTGGGCCAACACAAGAGGCAGCCTGAATTCCCCGTCGTAACTCGAGAATCCCGCCGTAACTCGAGAAAAACCACGTGGCTCCCCCGTCATCGCAAGATGAAGCCCTTTCCCGCTACAGCGCCTCAGGAGAAGTCCCACGTTAGGAATTGGAGGTCGAAAGGGCACTTGGCACCCTTGATGCGACCCACAAAGTTCCCCGAAATCCCGGTCTCCCTCGAGAGGAACACTGAGGTTTTCCGGCACCCCCTCCTCTGAGCCCTTTCTCCCCTCCTGATCTGGACAGGAGGGTCGACTCCCCTGCTTTGTCTGGAAGGGGTTCCCGACCTTCCGGTCGCACCTCAGGATGAGGCCGGTCTCACGAAGACATTCCAGACGTGGCCTCGTGGGTGGTTCCACATTCCGTAGGACCCCGATTTCCCGGTCCCCTCTTGATAAGAACCCGATGCCCGGACACCTCTCCGAACTCCAGCCTGTGAATGAAGTCAACACGAAGGGGCAGTTTTTCCGTGCATCGTTCGGAAAAAACCCCAGGTTCCAAATACAGCTCGACAAGCGGCCTCTCTCCCCGGGGACATCTCGAGAGGCAAGCGGAGTTCCATGCCTCAACCCAAGACGAGGCCTGACTCTCCTGTCCCCAGTCTGCAGGGACCCTGCGATCGGAGTCTGAAATCAGAGGTACCCTGCGGTTCCTGCCTCAACTGGAGATGAGGCCCTCTTCCAATGCACCAAGCCCAGTGGAGTCCCGAGAGGCCCCTCCCACCTCCAGTTTCCCTGGCTTCTCAGAGCCACCATGAGAAGCCCCCTGAGGTCACCTGCACAAGTCGAGGGAACCCAGGGTTTCCTGCCTCAACCCGAGAAAGACCTCGAGAGACCTTCTTCAACACGTCTCGAGGCCAGATTCCCCTACCATGGCTCGGGAGCAATGACGCGCTCCCCCTCGCCACTCGCATGGAGACCCGACTTCCCTGGCGCCCCACGAGAGGCTCACTGACCTCGCCGTCGTACCTCGTGAGAAACCGCACACTGGGGCCGCCGCTCGAGAACAACCCCGAGATTCCCCCGTCATCGAGAGATGAGGGCCTTCGTCTCCTGCATGGCCTAGAGACCAATCTCGCGACCTCTCTCCAAACGCCTCAGGAGGCTTGACTCCCTTGAGTCCACCCAGTGAGCTCCAAGAGATACCCGTCGCGATTCGAGAGCAGAGCGGGGTTCTTTGCTTCCACTCGAGATGAATGCCTGTCTCCCCGGGTGCGTCTGGAATGCAACCCCGAGATCCCTGTCGCCCCTGGAGAGGAACATTGGCTTCTGGACACAAGCCTAGATGAGGTCTATTGGCCCTGCAGTCACTCGAGAGCAATCCCCAGCTTTCCTTCGCAACTCGAATGGAAGATTGGACTTGCCTGGGCCAACACAAGAGGCAGCCTGAATTCCCCGTCGTAACTCGAGAATCCCGCCGTAACTCGAGAAAAACCACGTGGCTCCCCCGTCATCGCAAGATGAAGCCCTTTCCCGCTACAGCGCCTCAGGAGAAGTCCCACGTTAGGAATTGGAGGTCGAAAGGGCACTTGGCACCCTTGATGCGACCCACAAAGTTCCCCGAAATCCCGGTCTCCCTCGAGAGGAACACTGAGGTTTTCCGGCACCCCCTCCTCTGAGCCCTTTCTCCCCTCCTGATCTGGACAGGAGGGTCGACTCCCCTGCTTTGTCTGGAAGGGGTTCCCGACCTTCCGGTCGCACCTCAGGATGAGGCCGGTCTCACGAAGACATTCCAGACGTGGCCTCGTGGGTGGTTCCACATTCCGTAGGACCCCGATTTCCCGGTCCCCTCTTGATAAGAACCCGATGCCCGGACACCTCTCCGAACTCCAGCCTGTGAATGAAGTCAACACGAAGGGGCAGTTTTTCCGTGCATCGTTCGGAAAAAACCCCAGGTTCCAAATACAGCTCGACAAGCGGCCTCTCTCCCCGGGGACATCTCGAGAGGCAAGCGGAGTTCCATGCCTCAACCCAAGACGAGGCCTGACTCTCCTGTCCCCAGTCTGCAGGGACCCTGCGATCGGAGTCTGAAATCAGAGGTACCCTGCGGTTCCTGCCTCAACTGGAGATGAGGCCCTCTTCCAATGCACCAAGCCCAGTGGAGTCCCGAGAGGCCCCTCCCACCTCCAGTTTCCCTGGCTTCTCAGAGCCACCATGAGAAGCCCCCTGAGGTCACCTGCACAAGTCGAGGGAACCCAGGGTTTCCTGCCTCAACCCGAGAAAGACCTCGAGAGACCTTCTTCAACACGTCTCGAGGCCAGATTCCCCTACCATGGCTCGGGAGCAATGACGCGCTCCCCCTCGCCACTCGCATGGAGACCCGACTTCCCTGGCGCCCCACGAGAGGCTCACTGACCTCGCCGTCGTACCTCGTGAGAAACCGCACACTGGGGCCGCCGCTCGAGAACAACCCCGAGATTCCCCCGTCATCGAGAGATGAGGGCCTTCGTCTCCTGCATGGCCTAGAGACCAATCTCGCGACCTCTCTCCAAACGCCTCAGGAGGCTTGACTCCCTTGAGTCCACCCAGTGAGCTCCAAGAGATACCCGTCGCGATTCGAGAGCAGAGCGGGGTTCTTTGCTTCCACTCGAGATGAATGCCTGTCTCCCCGGGTGCGTCTGGAATGCAACCCCGAGATCCCTGTCGCCCCTGGAGAGGAACATTGGCTTCTGGACACAAGCCTAGATGAGGTCTATTGGCCCTGCAGTCACTCGAGAGCAATCCCCAGCTTTCCTTCGCAACTCGAATGGAAGATTGGACTTGCCTGGGCCAACACAAGAGGCAGCCTGAATTCCCCGTCGTAACTCGAGAATCCCGCCGTAACTCGAGAAAAACCACGTGGCTCCCCCGTCATCGCAAGATGAAGCCCTTTCCCGCTACAGCGCCTCAGGAGAAGTCCCACGTTAGGAATTGGAGGTCGAAAGGGCACTTGGCACCCTTGATGCGACCCACAAAGTTCCCCGAAATCCCGGTCTCCCTCGAGAGGAACACTGAGGTTTTCCGGCACCCCCTCCTCTGAGCCCTTTCTCCCCTCCTGATCTGGACAGGAGGGTCGACTCCCCTGCTTTGTCTGGAAGGGGTTCCCGACCTTCCGGTCGCACCTCAGGATGAGGCCGGTCTCACGAAGACATTCCAGACGTGGCCTCGTGGGTGGTTCCACATTCCGTAGGACCCCGATTTCCCGGTCCCCTCTTGATAAGAACCCGATGCCCGGACACCTCTCCGAACTCCAGCCTGTGAATGAAGTCAACACGAAGGGGCAGTTTTTCCGTGCATCGTTCGGAAAAAACCCCAGGTTCCAAATACAGCTCGACAAGCGGCCTCTCTCCCCGGGGACATCTCGAGAGGCAAGCGGAGTTCCATGCCTCAACCCAAGACGAGGCCTGACTCTCCTGTCCCCAGTCTGCAGGGACCCTGCGATCGGAGTCTGAAATCAGAGGTACCCTGCGGTTCCTGCCTCAACTGGAGATGAGGCCCTCTTCCAATGCACCAAGCCCAGTGGAGTCCCGAGAGGCCCCTCCCACCTCCAGTTTCCCTGGCTTCTCAGAGCCACCATGAGAAGCCCCCTGAGGTCACCTGCACAAGTCGAGGGAACCCAGGGTTTCCTGCCTCAACCCGAGAAAGACCTCGAGAGACCTTCTTCAACACGTCTCGAGGCCAGATTCCCCTACCATGGCTCGGGAGCAATGACGCGCTCCCCCTCGCCACTCGCATGGAGACCCGACTTCCCTGGCGCCCCACGAGAGGCTCACTGACCTCGCCGTCGTACCTCGTGAGAAACCGCACACTGGGGCCGCCGCTCGAGAACAACCCCGAGATTCCCCCGTCATCGAGAGATGAGGGCCTTCGTCTCCTGCATGGCCTAGAGACCAATCTCGCGACCTCTCTCCAAACGCCTCAGGAGGCTTGACTCCCTTGAGTCCACCCAGTGAGCTCCAAGAGATACCCGTCGCGATTCGAGAGCAGAGCGGGGTTCTTTGCTTCCACTCGAGATGAATGCCTGTCTCCCCGGGTGCGTCTGGAATGCAACCCCGAGATCCCTGTCGCCCCTGGAGAGGAACATTGGCTTCTGGACACAAGCCTAGATGAGGTCTATTGGCCCTGCAGTCACTCGAGAGCAATCCCCAGCTTTCCTTCGCAACTCGAATGGAAGATTGGACTTGCCTGGGCCAACACAAGAGGCAGCCTGAATTCCCCGTCGTAACTCGAGAATCCCGCCGTAACTCGAGAAAAACCACGTGGCTCCCCCGTCATCGCAAGATGAAGCCCTTTCCCGCTACAGCGCCTCAGGAGAAGTCCCACGTTAGGAATTGGAGGTCGAAAGGGCACTTGGCACCCTTGATGCGACCCACAAAGTTCCCCGAAATCCCGGTCTCCCTCGAGAGGAACACTGAGGTTTTCCGGCACCCCCTCCTCTGAGCCCTTTCTCCCCTCCTGATCTGGACAGGAGGGTCGACTCCCCTGCTTTGTCTGGAAGGGGTTCCCGACCTTCCGGTCGCACCTCAGGATGAGGCCGGTCTCACGAAGACATTCCAGACGTGGCCTCGTGGGTGGTTCCACATTCCGTAGGACCCCGATTTCCCGGTCCCCTCTTGATAAGAACCCGATGCCCGGACACCTCTCCGAACTCCAGCCTGTGAATGAAGTCAACACGAAGGGGCAGTTTTTCCGTGCATCGTTCGGAAAAAACCCCAGGTTCCAAATACAGCTCGACAAGCGGCCTCTCTCCCCGGGGACATCTCGAGAGGCAAGCGGAGTTCCATGCCTCAACCCAAGACGAGGCCTGACTCTCCTGTCCCCAGTCTGCAGGGACCCTGCGATCGGAGTCTGAAATCAGAGGTACCCTGCGGTTCCTGCCTCAACTGGAGATGAGGCCCTCTTCCAATGCACCAAGCCCAGTGGAGTCCCGAGAGGCCCCTCCCACCTCCAGTTTCCCTGGCTTCTCAGAGCCACCATGAGAAGCCCCCTGAGGTCACCTGCACAAGTCGAGGGAACCCAGGGTTTCCTGCCTCAACCCGAGAAAGACCTCGAGAGACCTTCTTCAACACGTCTCGAGGCCAGATTCCCCTACCATGGCTCGGGAGCAATGACGCGCTCCCCCTCGCCACTCGCATGGAGACCCGACTTCCCTGGCGCCCCACGAGAGGCTCACTGACCTCGCCGTCGTACCTCGTGAGAAACCGCACACTGGGGCCGCCGCTCGAGAACAACCCCGAGATTCCCCCGTCATCGAGAGATGAGGGCCTTCGTCTCCTGCATGGCCTAGAGACCAATCTCGCGACCTCTCTCCAAACGCCTCAGGAGGCTTGACTCCCTTGAGTCCACCCAGTGAGCTCCAAGAGATACCCGTCGCGATTCGAGAGCAGAGCGGGGTTCTTTGCTTCCACTCGAGATGAATGCCTGTCTCCCCGGGTGCGTCTGGAATGCAACCCCGAGATCCCTGTCGCCCCTGGAGAGGAACATTGGCTTCTGGACACAAGCCTAGATGAGGTCTATTGGCCCTGCAGTCACTCGAGAGCAATCCCCAGCTTTCCTTCGCAACTCGAATGGAAGATTGGACTTGCCTGGGCCAACACAAGAGGCAGCCTGAATTCCCCGTCGTAACTCGAGAATCCCGCCGTAACTCGAGAAAAACCACGTGGCTCCCCCGTCATCGCAAGATGAAGCCCTTTCCCGCTACAGCGCCTCAGGAGAAGTCCCACGTTAGGAATTGGAGGTCGAAAGGGCACTTGGCACCCTTGATGCGACCCACAAAGTTCCCCGAAATCCCGGTCTCCCTCGAGAGGAACACTGAGGTTTTCCGGCACCCCCTCCTCTGAGCCCTTTCTCCCCTCCTGATCTGGACAGGAGGGTCGACTCCCCTGCTTTGTCTGGAAGGGGTTCCCGACCTTCCGGTCGCACCTCAGGATGAGGCCGGTCTCACGAAGACATTCCAGACGTGGCCTCGTGGGTGGTTCCACATTCCGTAGGACCCCGATTTCCCGGTCCCCTCTTGATAAGAACCCGATGCCCGGACACCTCTCCGAACTCCAGCCTGTGAATGAAGTCAACACGAAGGGGCAGTTTTTCCGTGCATCGTTCGGAAAAAACCCCAGGTTCCAAATACAGCTCGACAAGCGGCCTCTCTCCCCGGGGACATCTCGAGAGGCAAGCGGAGTTCCATGCCTCAACCCAAGACGAGGCCTGACTCTCCTGTCCCCAGTCTGCAGGGACCCTGCGATCGGAGTCTGAAATCAGAGGTACCCTGCGGTTCCTGCCTCAACTGGAGATGAGGCCCTCTTCCAATGCACCAAGCCCAGTGGAGTCCCGAGAGGCCCCTCCCACCTCCAGTTTCCCTGGCTTCTCAGAGCCACCATGAGAAGCCCCCTGAGGTCACCTGCACAAGTCGAGGGAACCCAGGGTTTCCTGCCTCAACCCGAGAAAGACCTCGAGAGACCTTCTTCAACACGTCTCGAGGCCAGATTCCCCTACCATGGCTCGGGAGCAATGACGCGCTCCCCCTCGCCACTCGCATGGAGACCCGACTTCCCTGGCGCCCCACGAGAGGCTCACTGACCTCGCCGTCGTACCTCGTGAGAAACCGCACACTGGGGCCGCCGCTCGAGAACAACCCCGAGATTCCCCCGTCATCGAGAGATGAGGGCCTTCGTCTCCTGCATGGCCTAGAGACCAATCTCGCGACCTCTCTCCAAACGCCTCAGGAGGCTTGACTCCCTTGAGTCCACCCAGTGAGCTCCAAGAGATACCCGTCGCGATTCGAGAGCAGAGCGGGGTTCTTTGCTTCCACTCGAGATGAATGCCTGTCTCCCCGGGTGCGTCTGGAATGCAACCCCGAGATCCCTGTCGCCCCTGGAGAGGAACATTGGCTTCTGGACACAAGCCTAGATGAGGTCTATTGGCCCTGCAGTCACTCGAGAGCAATCCCCAGCTTTCCTTCGCAACTCGAATGGAAGATTGGACTTGCCTGGGCCAACACAAGAGGCAGCCTGAATTCCCCGTCGTAACTCGAGAATCCCGCCGTAACTCGAGAAAAACCACGTGGCTCCCCCGTCATCGCAAGATGAAGCCCTTTCCCGCTACAGCGCCTCAGGAGAAGTCCCACGTTAGGAATTGGAGGTCGAAAGGGCACTTGGCACCCTTGATGCGACCCACAAAGTTCCCCGAAATCCCGGTCTCCCTCGAGAGGAACACTGAGGTTTTCCGGCACCCCCTCCTCTGAGCCCTTTCTCCCCTCCTGATCTGGACAGGAGGGTCGACTCCCCTGCTTTGTCTGGAAGGGGTTCCCGACCTTCCGGTCGCACCTCAGGATGAGGCCGGTCTCACGAAGACATTCCAGACGTGGCCTCGTGGGTGGTTCCACATTCCGTAGGACCCCGATTTCCCGGTCCCCTCTTGATAAGAACCCGATGCCCGGACACCTCTCCGAACTCCAGCCTGTGAATGAAGTCAACACGAAGGGGCAGTTTTTCCGTGCATCGTTCGGAAAAAACCCCAGGTTCCAAATACAGCTCGACAAGCGGCCTCTCTCCCCGGGGACATCTCGAGAGGCAAGCGGAGTTCCATGCCTCAACCCAAGACGAGGCCTGACTCTCCTGTCCCCAGTCTGCAGGGACCCTGCGATCGGAGTCTGAAATCAGAGGTACCCTGCGGTTCCTGCCTCAACTGGAGATGAGGCCCTCTTCCAATGCACCAAGCCCAGTGGAGTCCCGAGAGGCCCCTCCCACCTCCAGTTTCCCTGGCTTCTCAGAGCCACCATGAGAAGCCCCCTGAGGTCACCTGCACAAGTCGAGGGAACCCAGGGTTTCCTGCCTCAACCCGAGAAAGACCTCGAGAGACCTTCTTCAACACGTCTCGAGGCCAGATTCCCCTACCATGGCTCGGGAGCAATGACGCGCTCCCCCTCGCCACTCGCATGGAGACCCGACTTCCCTGGCGCCCCACGAGAGGCTCACTGACCTCGCCGTCGTACCTCGTGAGAAACCGCACACTGGGGCCGCCGCTCGAGAACAACCCCGAGATTCCCCCGTCATCGAGAGATGAGGGCCTTCGTCTCCTGCATGGCCTAGAGACCAATCTCGCGACCTCTCTCCAAACGCCTCAGGAGGCTTGACTCCCTTGAGTCCACCCAGTGAGCTCCAAGAGATACCCGTCGCGATTCGAGAGCAGAGCGGGGTTCTTTGCTTCCACTCGAGATGAATGCCTGTCTCCCCGGGTGCGTCTGGAATGCAACCCCGAGATCCCTGTCGCCCCTGGAGAGGAACATTGGCTTCTGGACACAAGCCTAGATGAGGTCTATTGGCCCTGCAGTCACTCGAGAGCAATCCCCAGCTTTCCTTCGCAACTCGAATGGAAGATTGGACTTGCCTGGGCCAACACAAGAGGCAGCCTGAATTCCCCGTCGTAACTCGAGAATCCCGCCGTAACTCGAGAAAAACCACGTGGCTCCCCCGTCATCGCAAGATGAAGCCCTTTCCCGCTACAGCGCCTCAGGAGAAGTCCCACGTTAGGAATTGGAGGTCGAAAGGGCACTTGGCACCCTTGATGCGACCCACAAAGTTCCCCGAAATCCCGGTCTCCCTCGAGAGGAACACTGAGGTTTTCCGGCACCCCCTCCTCTGAGCCCTTTCTCCCCTCCTGATCTGGACAGGAGGGTCGACTCCCCTGCTTTGTCTGGAAGGGGTTCCCGACCTTCCGGTCGCACCTCAGGATGAGGCCGGTCTCACGAAGACATTCCAGACGTGGCCTCGTGGGTGGTTCCACATTCCGTAGGACCCCGATTTCCCGGTCCCCTCTTGATAAGAACCCGATGCCCGGACACCTCTCCGAACTCCAGCCTGTGAATGAAGTCAACACGAAGGGGCAGTTTTTCCGTGCATCGTTCGGAAAAAACCCCAGGTTCCAAATACAGCTCGACAAGCGGCCTCTCTCCCCGGGGACATCTCGAGAGGCAAGCGGAGTTCCATGCCTCAACCCAAGACGAGGCCTGACTCTCCTGTCCCCAGTCTGCAGGGACCCTGCGATCGGAGTCTGAAATCAGAGGTACCCTGCGGTTCCTGCCTCAACTGGAGATGAGGCCCTCTTCCAATGCACCAAGCCCAGTGGAGTCCCGAGAGGCCCCTCCCACCTCCAGTTTCCCTGGCTTCTCAGAGCCACCATGAGAAGCCCCCTGAGGTCACCTGCACAAGTCGAGGGAACCCAGGGTTTCCTGCCTCAACCCGAGAAAGACCTCGAGAGACCTTCTTCAACACGTCTCGAGGCCAGATTCCCCTACCATGGCTCGGGAGCAATGACGCGCTCCCCCTCGCCACTCGCATGGAGACCCGACTTCCCTGGCGCCCCACGAGAGGCTCACTGACCTCGCCGTCGTACCTCGTGAGAAACCGCACACTGGGGCCGCCGCTCGAGAACAACCCCGAGATTCCCCCGTCATCGAGAGATGAGGGCCTTCGTCTCCTGCATGGCCTAGAGACCAATCTCGCGACCTCTCTCCAAACGCCTCAGGAGGCTTGACTCCCTTGAGTCCACCCAGTGAGCTCCAAGAGATACCCGTCGCGATTCGAGAGCAGAGCGGGGTTCTTTGCTTCCACTCGAGATGAATGCCTGTCTCCCCGGGTGCGTCTGGAATGCAACCCCGAGATCCCTGTCGCCCCTGGAGAGGAACATTGGCTTCTGGACACAAGCCTAGATGAGGTCTATTGGCCCTGCAGTCACTCGAGAGCAATCCCCAGCTTTCCTTCGCAACTCGAATGGAAGATTGGACTTGCCTGGGCCAACACAAGAGGCAGCCTGAATTCCCCGTCGTAACTCGAGAATCCCGCCGTAACTCGAGAAAAACCACGTGGCTCCCCCGTCATCGCAAGATGAAGCCCTTTCCCGCTACAGCGCCTCAGGAGAAGTCCCACGTTAGGAATTGGAGGTCGAAAGGGCACTTGGCACCCTTGATGCGACCCACAAAGTTCCCCGAAATCCCGGTCTCCCTCGAGAGGAACACTGAGGTTTTCCGGCACCCCCTCCTCTGAGCCCTTTCTCCCCTCCTGATCTGGACAGGAGGGTCGACTCCCCTGCTTTGTCTGGAAGGGGTTCCCGACCTTCCGGTCGCACCTCAGGATGAGGCCGGTCTCACGAAGACATTCCAGACGTGGCCTCGTGGGTGGTTCCACATTCCGTAGGACCCCGATTTCCCGGTCCCCTCTTGATAAGAACCCGATGCCCGGACACCTCTCCGAACTCCAGCCTGTGAATGAAGTCAACACGAAGGGGCAGTTTTTCCGTGCATCGTTCGGAAAAAACCCCAGGTTCCAAATACAGCTCGACAAGCGGCCTCTCTCCCCGGGGACATCTCGAGAGGCAAGCGGAGTTCCATGCCTCAACCCAAGACGAGGCCTGACTCTCCTGTCCCCAGTCTGCAGGGACCCTGCGATCGGAGTCTGAAATCAGAGGTACCCTGCGGTTCCTGCCTCAACTGGAGATGAGGCCCTCTTCCAATGCACCAAGCCCAGTGGAGTCCCGAGAGGCCCCTCCCACCTCCAGTTTCCCTGGCTTCTCAGAGCCACCATGAGAAGCCCCCTGAGGTCACCTGCACAAGTCGAGGGAACCCAGGGTTTCCTGCCTCAACCCGAGAAAGACCTCGAGAGACCTTCTTCAACACGTCTCGAGGCCAGATTCCCCTACCATGGCTCGGGAGCAATGACGCGCTCCCCCTCGCCACTCGCATGGAGACCCGACTTCCCTGGCGCCCCACGAGAGGCTCACTGACCTCGCCGTCGTACCTCGTGAGAAACCGCACACTGGGGCCGCCGCTCGAGAACAACCCCGAGATTCCCCCGTCATCGAGAGATGAGGGCCTTCGTCTCCTGCATGGCCTAGAGACCAATCTCGCGACCTCTCTCCAAACGCCTCAGGAGGCTTGACTCCCTTGAGTCCACCCAGTGAGCTCCAAGAGATACCCGTCGCGATTCGAGAGCAGAGCGGGGTTCTTTGCTTCCACTCGAGATGAATGCCTGTCTCCCCGGGTGCGTCTGGAATGCAACCCCGAGATCCCTGTCGCCCCTGGAGAGGAACATTGGCTTCTGGACACAAGCCTAGATGAGGTCTATTGGCCCTGCAGTCACTCGAGAGCAATCCCCAGCTTTCCTTCGCAACTCGAATGGAAGATTGGACTTGCCTGGGCCAACACAAGAGGCAGCCTGAATTCCCCGTCGTAACTCGAGAATCCCGCCGTAACTCGAGAAAAACCACGTGGCTCCCCCGTCATCGCAAGATGAAGCCCTTTCCCGCTACAGCGCCTCAGGAGAAGTCCCACGTTAGGAATTGGAGGTCGAAAGGGCACTTGGCACCCTTGATGCGACCCACAAAGTTCCCCGAAATCCCGGTCTCCCTCGAGAGGAACACTGAGGTTTTCCGGCACCCCCTCCTCTGAGCCCTTTCTCCCCTCCTGATCTGGACAGGAGGGTCGACTCCCCTGCTTTGTCTGGAAGGGGTTCCCGACCTTCCGGTCGCACCTCAGGATGAGGCCGGTCTCACGAAGACATTCCAGACGTGGCCTCGTGGGTGGTTCCACATTCCGTAGGACCCCGATTTCCCGGTCCCCTCTTGATAAGAACCCGATGCCCGGACACCTCTCCGAACTCCAGCCTGTGAATGAAGTCAACACGAAGGGGCAGTTTTTCCGTGCATCGTTCGGAAAAAACCCCAGGTTCCAAATACAGCTCGACAAGCGGCCTCTCTCCCCGGGGACATCTCGAGAGGCAAGCGGAGTTCCATGCCTCAACCCAAGACGAGGCCTGACTCTCCTGTCCCCAGTCTGCAGGGACCCTGCGATCGGAGTCTGAAATCAGAGGTACCCTGCGGTTCCTGCCTCAACTGGAGATGAGGCCCTCTTCCAATGCACCAAGCCCAGTGGAGTCCCGAGAGGCCCCTCCCACCTCCAGTTTCCCTGGCTTCTCAGAGCCACCATGAGAAGCCCCCTGAGGTCACCTGCACAAGTCGAGGGAACCCAGGGTTTCCTGCCTCAACCCGAGAAAGACCTCGAGAGACCTTCTTCAACACGTCTCGAGGCCAGATTCCCCTACCATGGCTCGGGAGCAATGACGCGCTCCCCCTCGCCACTCGCATGGAGACCCGACTTCCCTGGCGCCCCACGAGAGGCTCACTGACCTCGCCGTCGTACCTCGTGAGAAACCGCACACTGGGGCCGCCGCTCGAGAACAACCCCGAGATTCCCCCGTCATCGAGAGATGAGGGCCTTCGTCTCCTGCATGGCCTAGAGACCAATCTCGCGACCTCTCTCCAAACGCCTCAGGAGGCTTGACTCCCTTGAGTCCACCCAGTGAGCTCCAAGAGATACCCGTCGCGATTCGAGAGCAGAGCGGGGTTCTTTGCTTCCACTCGAGATGAATGCCTGTCTCCCCGGGTGCGTCTGGAATGCAACCCCGAGATCCCTGTCGCCCCTGGAGAGGAACATTGGCTTCTGGACACAAGCCTAGATGAGGTCTATTGGCCCTGCAGTCACTCGAGAGCAATCCCCAGCTTTCCTTCGCAACTCGAATGGAAGATTGGACTTGCCTGGGCCAACACAAGAGGCAGCCTGAATTCCCCGTCGTAACTCGAGAATCCCGCCGTAACTCGAGAAAAACCACGTGGCTCCCCCGTCATCGCAAGATGAAGCCCTTTCCCGCTACAGCGCCTCAGGAGAAGTCCCACGTTAGGAATTGGAGGTCGAAAGGGCACTTGGCACCCTTGATGCGACCCACAAAGTTCCCCGAAATCCCGGTCTCCCTCGAGAGGAACACTGAGGTTTTCCGGCACCCCCTCCTCTGAGCCCTTTCTCCCCTCCTGATCTGGACAGGAGGGTCGACTCCCCTGCTTTGTCTGGAAGGGGTTCCCGACCTTCCGGTCGCACCTCAGGATGAGGCCGGTCTCACGAAGACATTCCAGACGTGGCCTCGTGGGTGGTTCCACATTCCGTAGGACCCCGATTTCCCGGTCCCCTCTTGATAAGAACCCGATGCCCGGACACCTCTCCGAACTCCAGCCTGTGAATGAAGTCAACACGAAGGGGCAGTTTTTCCGTGCATCGTTCGGAAAAAACCCCAGGTTCCAAATACAGCTCGACAAGCGGCCTCTCTCCCCGGGGACATCTCGAGAGGCAAGCGGAGTTCCATGCCTCAACCCAAGACGAGGCCTGACTCTCCTGTCCCCAGTCTGCAGGGACCCTGCGATCGGAGTCTGAAATCAGAGGTACCCTGCGGTTCCTGCCTCAACTGGAGATGAGGCCCTCTTCCAATGCACCAAGCCCAGTGGAGTCCCGAGAGGCCCCTCCCACCTCCAGTTTCCCTGGCTTCTCAGAGCCACCATGAGAAGCCCCCTGAGGTCACCTGCACAAGTCGAGGGAACCCAGGGTTTCCTGCCTCAACCCGAGAAAGACCTCGAGAGACCTTCTTCAACACGTCTCGAGGCCAGATTCCCCTACCATGGCTCGGGAGCAATGACGCGCTCCCCCTCGCCACTCGCATGGAGACCCGACTTCCCTGGCGCCCCACGAGAGGCTCACTGACCTCGCCGTCGTACCTCGTGAGAAACCGCACACTGGGGCCGCCGCTCGAGAACAACCCCGAGATTCCCCCGTCATCGAGAGATGAGGGCCTTCGTCTCCTGCATGGCCTAGAGACCAATCTCGCGACCTCTCTCCAAACGCCTCAGGAGGCTTGACTCCCTTGAGTCCACCCAGTGAGCTCCAAGAGATACCCGTCGCGATTCGAGAGCAGAGCGGGGTTCTTTGCTTCCACTCGAGATGAATGCCTGTCTCCCCGGGTGCGTCTGGAATGCAACCCCGAGATCCCTGTCGCCCCTGGAGAGGAACATTGGCTTCTGGACACAAGCCTAGATGAGGTCTATTGGCCCTGCAGTCACTCGAGAGCAATCCCCAGCTTTCCTTCGCAACTCGAATGGAAGATTGGACTTGCCTGGGCCAACACAAGAGGCAGCCTGAATTCCCCGTCGTAACTCGAGAATCCCGCCGTAACTCGAGAAAAACCACGTGGCTCCCCCGTCATCGCAAGATGAAGCCCTTTCCCGCTACAGCGCCTCAGGAGAAGTCCCACGTTAGGAATTGGAGGTCGAAAGGGCACTTGGCACCCTTGATGCGACCCACAAAGTTCCCCGAAATCCCGGTCTCCCTCGAGAGGAACACTGAGGTTTTCCGGCACCCCCTCCTCTGAGCCCTTTCTCCCCTCCTGATCTGGACAGGAGGGTCGACTCCCCTGCTTTGTCTGGAAGGGGTTCCCGACCTTCCGGTCGCACCTCAGGATGAGGCCGGTCTCACGAAGACATTCCAGACGTGGCCTCGTGGGTGGTTCCACATTCCGTAGGACCCCGATTTCCCGGTCCCCTCTTGATAAGAACCCGATGCCCGGACACCTCTCCGAACTCCAGCCTGTGAATGAAGTCAACACGAAGGGGCAGTTTTTCCGTGCATCGTTCGGAAAAAAACCCCAGGTTCCAAATACAGCTCGACAAGCGGCCTCTCTCCCCGGGGACATCTCGAGAGGCAAGCGGAGTTCCATGCCTCAACCCAAGACGAGGCCTGACTCTCCTGTCCCCAGTCTGCAGGGACCCTGCGATCGGAGTCTGAAATCAGAGGTACCCTGCGGTTCCTGCCTCAACTGGAGATGAGGCCCTCTTCCAATGCACCAAGCCCAGTGGAGTCCCGAGAGGCCCCTCCCACCTCCAGTTTCCCTGGCTTCTCAGAGCCACCATGAGAAGCCCCCTGAGGTCACCTGCACAAGTCGAGGGAACCCAGGGTTTCCTGCCTCAACCCGAGAAAGACCTCGAGAGACCTTCTTCAACACGTCTCGAGGCCAGATTCCCCTACCATGGCTCGGGAGCAATGACGCGCTCCCCCTCGCCACTCGCATGGAGACCCGACTTCCCTGGCGCCCCACGAGAGGCTCACTGACCTCGCCGTCGTACCTCGTGAGAAACCGCACACTGGGGCCGCCGCTCGAGAACAACCCCGAGATTCCCCCGTCATCGAGAGATGAGGGCCTTCGTCTCCTGCATGGCCTAGAGACCAATCTCGCGACCTCTCTCCAAACGCCTCAGGAGGCTTGACTCCCTTGAGTCCACCCAGTGAGCTCCAAGAGATACCCGTCGCGATTCGAGAGCAGAGCGGGGTTCTTTGCTTCCACTCGAGATGAATGCCTGTCTCCCCGGGTGCGTCTGGAATGCAACCCCGAGATCCCTGTCGCCCCTGGAGAGGAACATTGGCTTCTGGACACAAGCCTAGATGAGGTCTATTGGCCCTGCAGTCACTCGAGAGCAATCCCCAGCTTTCCTTCGCAACTCGAATGGAAGATTGGACTTGCCTGGGCCAACACAAGAGGCAGCCTGAATTCCCCGTCGTAACTCGAGAATCCCGCCGTAACTCGAGAAAAACCACGTGGCTCCCCCGTCATCGCAAGATGAAGCCCTTTCCCGCTACAGCGCCTCAGGAGAAGTCCCACGTTAGGAATTGGAGGTCGAAAGGGCACTTGGCACCCTTGATGCGACCCACAAAGTTCCCCGAAATCCCGGTCTCCCTCGAGAGGAACACCGAGGTTTTCCGGCACCCCCTCCTCTGAGCCCTTTCTCCCCTCCTGATCTGGACAGGAGGGTCGACTCCCCTGCTTTGTCTGGAAGGGGTTCCCGACCTTCCGGTCGCACCTCAGGATGAGGCCGGTCTCACGAAGACATTCCAGACGTGGCCTCGTGGGTGGTTCCACATTCCGTAGGACCCCGATTTCCCGGTCCCCTCTTGATAAGAACCCGATGCCCGGACACCTCTCCGAACTCCAGCCTGTGAATGCAGTCAACACGAAGGGGCAGTTTTTCCGTGCATCGTTCGGAAAAAAACCCCAGGTTCCAAATACAGCTCGACAAGCGGCCTCTCTCCCCGGGGACATCTCGAGAGGCAAGCGGAGTTCCATGCCTCAACCCAAGACGAGGCCTGACTCTCCTGTCCCCAGTCTGCAGGGACCCTGCGATCGGAGTCTGAAATCAGAGGTACCCTGCGGTTCCTGCCTCAACTGGAGATGAGGCCCTCTTCCAATGCACCAAGCCCAGTGGAGTCCCGAGAGGCCCCTCCCACCTCCAGTTTCCCTGGCTTCTCAGAGCCACCATGAGAAGCCCCCTGAGGTCACCTGCACAAGTCGAGGGAACCCAGGGTTTCCTGCCTCAACCCGGAAAGACCTCGAGAGACCTTCTTCAACACGTCTCGAGGCCAGATTCCCCTACCATGGCTCGGGAGCAATGACGCGCTCCCCCTCGCCACTCGCATGGAGACCCGACTTCCCTGGCGCCCCACGCGAGGCTCACTGACCTCGCCGTCGTACCTCGTGAGAAACCGCACACTGGGGCCGCAGCTCGAGAACAACCCCGAGATTCCCCCGTCATCGAGAGATGAGGGCCTTCGTCTCCTGCATGGCCTAGAGACCAATCTCGCGACCTCTCTCCAAACGCCTCAGGAGGCTTGACTCCCTTGAGTCCACCCAGTGAGCTCCAAGAGATACCCGTCGCGATTCGAGAGCAGAGCGGGGTTCTTTGCTTCCACTCGAGATGAATGCCTGTCTCCCCGGGTGCGTCTGGAATGCAACCCCGAGATCCCTGTCGCCCCTGGAGAGGAACATTGGCTTCTGGACACAAGCCTAGATGAGGTCTATTGGCCCTGCAGTCACTCGAGAGCAATCCCCAGCTTTCCTTCGCAACTCGAATGGAAGATTGGACTTGCCTGGGCCAACACAAGAGGCAGCCTGAATTCCCCGTCGTAACTCGAGAATCCCGCCGTAACTCGAGAAAAACCACGTGGCTCCCCCGTCATCGCAAGATGAAGCCCTTTCCCGCTACAGCGCCTCAGGAGAAGTCCCACGTTAGGAATTGGAGGTCGAAAGGGCACTTGGCACCCTTGATGCGACCCACAAAGTTCCCCGAAATCCCGGTCTCCCTCGAGAGGAACACTGAGGTTTTCCGGCACCCCCTCCTCTGAGCCCTTTCTCCCCTCCTGATCTGGACAGGAGGGTCGACTCCCCTGCTTTGTCTGGAAGGGGTTCCCGACCTTCCGGTCGCACCTCAGGATGAGGCCGGTCTCACGAAGACATTCCAGACGTGGCCTCGTGGGTGGTTCCACATTCCGTAGGACCCCGATTTCCCGGTCCCCTCTTGATAAGAACCCGATGCCCGGACACCTCTCCGAACTCCAGCCTGTGAATGAAGTCAACACGAAGGGGCAGTTTTTCCGGGCATCGTTCGGAAAAAACCCCAGGTTCCAAATACAGCTCGACAAGCGGCCTCTCTCCCCGGGGACATCTCGAGAGGCAAGCGGAGTTCCATGCCTCAACCCAAGACGAGGCCTGACTCTCCTGTCCCCAGTCTGCAGGGACCCTGCGATCGGAGTCTGAAATCAGAGGTACCCTGCGGTTCCTGCCTCAACTGGAGATGAGGCCCTCTTCCAATGCACCAAGCCCAGTGGAGTCCCGAGAGGCCCCTCCCACCTCCAGTTTCCCTGGCTTCTCAGAGCCACCATGAGAAGCCCCCTGAGGTCACCTGCACAAGTCGAGGGAACCCAGGGTTTCCTGCCTCAACCCGAGAAAGACCTCGAGAGACCTTCTTCAACACGTCTCGAGGCCAGATTCCCCTACTGCCGTGAGCCGGCATATTGCATATTGAGTGCATATTGCATATTGCATATTGAGTGCAGCACTTTCCACAGCATCATCTTTCAGGATCTGGAATAGCTCCACTGGAATTCTATCACTGCTGGGAGCCAGTGAGGAACTCCGCCCATGACAAAGGTCATGAGGAAGGAGGCTCGGCATACGCAAAGGCGGGATCGAGCTTCAGGAGTCCCCCTGGAAATTCTCGAGCATATACCCCCAAAACCAGAGTCTGCCTACTTTCTGCTTGTGCTTTCACCTAAACCTCTGACTTTACGGGGGGCTCTCCCCCACTACCTCTCTCTGAAAAAAGAGTTAGCTTACAGTTCCAGTTAATAATTCCTGGGTGTGACAGTGTTTAACCTACAAACTCCTTTGGAAATCCTCTAGCCTGCCTGAATAGGTTTTTCCGGCCACATGGGATCTGTTCAGAGCCTCCCAACTGTGAGAGGCAGGAGATGTTCTAAACTGTCTAAACACAGATTCTTTTGAGTAGTTACAAGATTGATTAGAAATTGTATTGGTGAATGGTTTTTCACTTGTTGGGCCATTGTTTGCTGCTAAGTTTCCATATCCCTTACCTGCTGTGTCCCTGGCAGTGTATTGATTAATATAATTGGTGTAAGTAGTAGCTTTAATGTTTGTAACCTGGGACCCTTGAGTTAATTCTTTTTCTTGTTATAGCCCACCACACCTTTGCTCTGTAGGAATGCAACTTTATCTAATGCTTTTTTGGAGGGTGGCTCCTGACCAACCACCTTTAGAGAAAAATAAGTTTTCTGAAGAAAAGGTCTTAAAATGTTAACAGGCCTCCGGGCCAGAAGATGATGCAAATCACCTAAGCTTTTGCATATGATAAGTTTGCAGGAAGAAAGCCTGGTTTGCTGCAAGACTCGACCCCTTCCCCCATTATCCTCTATGCATAACTTAAGGTATAAAAACTACTTTGAAAAATAAAGTGCGGGCCTTGTTCACCGAAACTTGGTCTCACCATGTCGTTCTTTCTCTTACCTTCTGGCTGAATTATTCAGCCTCTTTTCTCCACTGAATTTCCTCACTGAGCTATCCTCATTCTATTACTCTTTATATCCTTAATTAACATTTAATTAAGCAGTGGTTTCCTGATCTTCGCCTACGCCGTCTCTCCTTCGAATACCCTGGATCAGCCGGGGCTGGTCCCCGGCACCCTACCATGGCTCGAGAGCAATGAGGCGCTCGCCCTCGCCACTCGCATGGAGACCCGACTTCCCTGGCGCCCCACGAGAGGCTCACTGACCTCGCCGTCGTACCTCGTGAGAAAGCGCACACTGGGGCCGCCGCTCGAGAACAACCCCAAGACTCCCCCGTCATCGCGAGATGAGGGCCTTCGTCTCCTGCATGGCCTAGAGACCAATCTCGCGACCTCTCTCCAAACGCCTCAGGAGGCTTGACTCCCTTTAGTCCACCCAGTGAGCTCCAAGAGATACCCGTCGCGACTCGAGAGCAGAGCGGGGTTCTTTGCTTCCACTCGAGATGGATGCCTGTCTCCCCGGGTGTGTCTGGAATGCAACCCCGAGATCCCTGTCGCCCCTGGAGAGGAACACTGGCTTCTGGACACAAGCCTAGATGAGGTCTATTGGCCCTGCAGTCACTCGAGAGCAATCCCCAGCTTTCCTTCGCAACTCGAATGGAAGATTGGACTTCCCTGGGCCTACACAAGAGGCATCCTGAATTCCCCGTCGTAATTCGAGAATCCTGCTACACCTCGAGAAAAACCACGTGGTTCCCCCGTCATCGCAAGATGTAGCCCTGTGCCGCTACAGCGTCTCAGGAGAAGTCCCACTTTAGGAATTGGAGTTCGAAACGGTACTTGTCACCCTTGATGCGACCCACAAAGTGCCCCGACATCCCGGTCTCCCTCGAGAGGAACACCGAAGTTTTCCGGCAACACTTCCTCTGAGCCTCTTCTACCCTCCTGATCTGGACAGGAGGGTCGACTCCCCTGCTTTGTCTGGAAGGGGTTCCCGACCTTCCGGTCGCACCTCAGGATGAGGCCGGTCTCACGACGACATTCCAGACGTGGCCTCGTGGGTGGTTCCACATTCCGAAGGACCCCGATTTCCCGGTCCCCTCTTGATAAGAACCCGATGCCCGGACACCTCTTCGAACTCCACCCTGTGAATGAAGTCAACACGAAGGGGCAGTGACTCGCCCGTGCATCGTCGGGAAAAGACCCCCAGGTTCCAAATACCGCTCGACAAGTGGCCTGTCTCCCCGGGAACACCTCGAGAGGCAAGCGGAGTTCCATGCCTCAACCCAAGACGAGGCCTGACTCTCCTGTCCCAAGTCTGCAGGGACCTTGCGATCGGAGTCTGAAGTCAGAGGAACCCTGAGGTTCCTGCCTCAACTGGAGATGAGGCCCTCTTCCAATGCACCAAACCCAGTGGAGTGCCGAGAGGCCCCTCCCACCTCCAGTTTCCCTGACTTCTCAGAGCCACCATGAGAAGCCCCCTGAGGTCACCTGCACAAGTCGAGGGACCCCAGGGTGTCCTGCCTCAACCCGAGAAAGACCTCGAGAGACCTTCTTCAACACGTCTCGAGGCCAGATTCCCCTACTGCCGTGAGCCGGCATATTGCATATTGAGTGCATATTGCATATTGCATATTGAGTGCAGCACTTTCCACAGCATCATCTTTCAGGATCTGGAATAGCTCCACTGGAATTCTATCACTGCTGGGAGCCAGTGAGGAACTCCGCCCATGACAAAGGTCATGAGGAAGGAGGCTCGGCATACGCAAAGGCGGGATCGAGCTTCAGGAGTCCCCCTGGAAATTCTCGAGCATATACCCCCAAAACCAGAGTCTGCCTACTTTCTGCTTGTGCTTTCACCTAAACCTCTGACTTTACGGGGGGCTCTCCCCCACTACCTCTCTCTGAAAAAAGAGTTAGCTTACAGTTCCAGTTAATAATTCCTGGGTGTGACAGTGTTTAACCTACAAACTCCTTTGGAAATCCTCTAGCCTGCCTGAATAGGTTTTTTCCGGCCACATGGGATTGTTCAGAGCCTCCCAACTGTGAGAGGCAGGAGATGTTCTAAACTGTCTAAACACAGATTCTTTTGAGTAGTTACAAGATTGATTAGAAATTGTATTGGTGAATGGTTTTTCACTTGTTGGGCCATTGTTTGCTGCTAAGTTTCCATATCCCTTACCTGCTGTGTCCCTGGCAGTGTATTGATTAATATAATTGGTGTAAGTAGTAGCTTTAATGTTTGTAACCTGGGACCCTTGAGTTAATTCTTTTTCTTGTTATAGCCCACCACACCTTTGCTCTGTAGGAATGCAACTTTATCTAATGCTTTTTTGGAGGGTGGCTCCTGACCAACCACCTTTAGAGAAAAATAAGTTTTCTGAAGAAAAGGTCTTAAAATGTTAACAGGCCTCCGGGCCAGAAGATGATGCAAATCACCTAAGCTTTTGCATATGATAAGTTTGCAGGAAGAAAGCCTGGTTTGCTGCAAGACTCGACCCCTTCCCCCATTATCCTCTATGCATAACTTAAGGTATAAAAACTACTTTGAAAAATAAAGTGCGGGCCTTGTTCACCGAAACTTGGTCTCACCATGTCGTTCTTTCTCTTACCTTCTGGCTGAATTATTCAGCCTCTTTTCTCCACTGAATTTCCTCACTGAGCTATCCTCATTCTATTACTCTTTATATCCTTAATTAACATTTAATTAAGCAGTGGTTTCCTGATCTTCGCCTACGCCGTCTCTCCTTCGAATACCCTGGATCAGCCGGGGCTGGTCCCCGGCACCCTACCATGGCTCGAGAGCAATGAGGCGCTCGCCCTCGCCACTCGCATGGAGACCCGACTTCCCTGGCGCCCCACGAGAGGCTCACTGACCTCGCCGTCGTACCTCGTGAGAAAGCGCACACTGGGGCCGCCGCTCGAGAACAACCCCAAGACTCCCCCGTCATCGCGAGATGAGGGCCTTCGTCTCCTGCATGGCCTAGAGACCAATCTCGCGACCTCTCTCCAAACGCCTCAGGAGGCTTGACTCCCTTTAGTCCACCCAGTGAGCTCCAAGAGATACCCGTCGCGACTCGAGAGCAGAGCGGGGTTCTTTGCTTCCACTCGAGATGGATGCCTGTCTCCCCGGGTGTGTCTGGAATGCAACCCCGAGATCCCTGTCGCCCCTGGAGAGGAACACTGGCTTCTGGACACAAGCCTAGATGAGGTCTATTGGCCCTGCAGTCACTCGAGAGCAATCCCCAGCTTTCCTTCGCAACTCGAATGGAAGATTGGACTTCCCTGGGCCTACACAAGAGGCATCCTGAATTCCCCGTCGTAATTCGAGAATCCTGCTACACCTCGAGAAAAACCACGTGGTTCCCCCGTCATCGCAAGATGTAGCCCTGTGCCGCTACAGCGTCTCAGGAGAAGTCCCACTTTAGGAATTGGAGTTCGAAACGGTACTTGTCACCCTTGATGCGACCCACAAAGTGCCCCGACATCCCGGTCTCCCTCGAGAGGAACACCGAAGTTTTCCGGCAACACTTCCTCGGAGCCTCTTCTACCCTCCTGATCTGGACAGGAGGGTCGACTCCCCTGCTTTGTCTGGAAGGGGTTCCCGACCTTCCGGTCGCACCTCAGGATGAGGCCGGTCTCACGACGACATTCCAGACGTGGCCTCGTGGGTGGTTCCACATTCCGAAGGACCCCGATTTCCCGGTCCCCCTCTTGATAAGAACCCGATGCCCGGACACCTCTTCGAACTCCACCCTGTGAATGAAGTCAACACGAAGGGGCAGTGACTCGCCCGTGCATCGTCGGGAAAAGACCCCCAGGTTCCAAATACCGCTCGACAAGTGGCCTGTCTCCCCGGGAACACCTCGAGAGGCAAGCGGAGTTCCATGCCTCAACCCAAGACGAGGCCTGACTCTCCTGTCCCAAGTCTGCAGGGACCTTGCGATCGGAGTCTGAAGTCAGAGGAACCCTGAGGTTCCTGCCTCAACTGGAGATGAGGCCCTCTTCCAATGCACCAAACCCAGTGGAGTGCCGAGAGGCCCCTCCCACCTCCAGTTTCCCTGACTTCTCAGAGCCACCATGAGAAGCCCCCTGAGGTCACCTGCACAAGTCGAGGGACCCCAGGGTGTCCTGCCTCAACCCGAGAAAGACCTCGAGAGACCTTCTTCAACACGTCTCGAGGCCAGATTCCCCTACTGCCGTGAGCCGGCATATTGCATATTGAGTGCATATTGCATATTGCATATTGAGTGCAGCACTTTCCACAGCATCCTCTTTCAGGATCTGGAATAGCTCCACTGGAATTCTATCACTGCTGGGAGCCAGTGAGGAACTCCGCCCATGACAAAGGTCATGAGGAAGGAGGCTCGGCATACGCAAAGGCGGGATCGAGCTTCAGGAGTCCCCCTGGAAATTCTCGAGCATATACCCCCAAAACCAGAGTCTGCCTACTTTCTGCTTGTGCTTTCACCTAAACCTCTGACTTTACGGGGGGCTCTCCCCCACTACCTCTCTCTGAAAAAAGAGTTAGCTTACAGTTCCAGTTAATAATTCCTGGGTGTGACAGTGTTTAACCTACAAACTCCTTTGGAAATCCTCTAGCCTGCCTGAATAGGTTTTTCCGGCCACATGGATTGTTCAGAGCCTCCCAACTGTGAGAGGCAGGAGATGTTCTAAACTGTCTAAACACAGATTCTTTTGAGTAGTTACAAGATTGATTAGAAATTGTATTGGTGAATGGTTTTTCACTTGTTGGGCCATTGTTTGCTGCTAAGTTTCCATATCCCTTACCTGCTGTGTCCCTGGCAGTGTATTGATTAATATAATTGGTGTAAGTAGTAGCTTTAATGTTTGTAACCTGGGACCCTTGAGTTAATTCTTTTTCTTGTTATAGCCCACCACACCTTTGCTCTGTAGGAATGCAACTTTATCTAATGCTTTTTTGGAGGGTGGCTCCTGACCAACCACCTTTAGAGAAAAATAAGTTTTCTGAAGAAAAGGTCTTAAAATGTTAACAGGCCTCCGGGCCAGAAGATGATGCAAATCACCTAAGCTTTTGCATATGATAAGTTTGCAGGAAGAAAGCCTGGTTTGCTGCAAGACTCGACCCCTTCCCCCATTATCCTCTATGCATAACTTAAGGTATAAAAACTACTTTGAAAAATAAAGTGCGGGCCTTGTTCACCGAAACTTGGTCTCACCATGTCGTTCTTTCTCTTACCTTCTGGCTGAATTATTCAGCCTCTTTTCTCCACTGAATTTCCTCACTGAGCTATCCTCATTCTATTACTCTTTATATCCTTAATTAACATTTAATTAAGCAGTGGTTTCCTGATCTTCGCCTACGCCGTCTCTCCTTCGAATACCCTGGATCAGCCGGGGCTGGTCCCCGGCACCCTACCATGGCTCGAGAGCAATGACGGCGCTCGCCCTCGCCACTCGCATGGAGACCCGACTTCCCTGGCGCCCCACGAGAGGCTCACTGACCTCGCCGTCGTACCTCGTGAGAAAGCGCACACTGGGGCCGCCGCTCGAGAACAACCCCAAGACTCCCCCGGCATCGCGAGATGAGGGCCTTCGTCTCCTGCATGGCCTAGAGACCAATCTCGCGACCTCTCTCCAAACGCCTCAGGAGGCTTGACTCGCTTTAGTCCACCCAGTGAGCTCCAAGAGATACCCGTCGCGACTCGAGAGCAGAGCGGGGTTCTTTGCTTCCACTCGAGATGGATGCCTGTCTCCCCGGGTGTGTCTGGAATGCAACCCCGAGATCCCTGTCGCCCCTGGAGAGGAACACTGGCTTCTGGACACAAGCCTAGATGAGGTCTATTGGCCCTGCAGTCACTCGAGAGAAATCCCCAGCTTTCCTTCGCAACTCGAATGGAAGATTGGACTTCCCTGGGCCTACACAAGAGGCATCCTGAATTCCCCGTCGTAATTCGAGAATCCTGCTACACCTCGAGAAAAACCACGTGGTTCCCCCGTCATCGCAAGATGTAGCCCTGTGCCGCTACAGCGTCTCAGGAGAAGTCCCACTTTAGGAATTGGAGTTCGAAACGGTACTTGTCACCCTTGATGCGACCCACAAAGTGCCCCGACATCCCGGTCTCCCTCGAGAGGAACACCGAAGTTTTCCGGCAACACTTCCTCGGAGCCTCTTCTACCCTCCTGATCTGGACAGGAGGGTCGACTCCCCTGCTTTGTCTGGAAGGGGTTCCCGACCTTCCGGTCGCACCTCAGGATGAGGCCGGTCTCACGACGACATTCCAGACGTGGCCTCGTGGGTGGTTCCACATTCCGAAGGACCCCGATTTCCCGGTCCCCTCTTGATAAGAACCCGATGCCCGGACACCTCTTCGAACTCCACCCTGTGAATGAAGTCAACACGAAGGGGCAGTGACTCGCCCGTGCATCGTCGGGAAAAGACCCCCAGGTTCCAAATACCGCTCGACAAGTGGCCTGTCTCCCCGGGAACACCTCGAGAGGCAAGCGGAGTTCCATGCCTCAACCCAAGACGAGGCCTGACTCTCCTGTCCCAAGTCTGCAGGGACCTTGCGATCGGAGTCTGAAGTCAGAGGAACCCTGAGGTTCCTGCCTCAACTGGAGATGAGGCCCTCTTCCAATGCACCAAACCCAGTGGAGTGCCGAGAGGCCCCTCCCACCTCCAGTTTCCCTGACTTCTCAGAGCCACCATGAGAAGCCCCCTGAGGTCACCTGCACAAGTCGAGGGACCCCAGGGTGTCCTGCCTCAACCCGAGAAAGACCTCGAGAGACCTTCTTCAACACGTCTCGAGGCCAGATTCCCCTACTATGACTTGAGAGTAAAGACGCGCTCCCCCTCGCCATTCGCATGGAGACCCGACTTCCTTGCCGCCCCACGAGAGGCTCACTGACCTCGCCGTCGTACCTCGCGAGAAACCGCACACTGGGGCCGCCGCTCGAGAACAACCCCGAGCCTCCCCCGTCATCGCGACTTGAGGGCCTTCGTCTCCTGTATGGCCTAGAGACCAGTCTCTCGACCTCTCTCCAAACGCCTCAGGAGGCTTGACTCCCTTTAGTCCACCCAGTGAGCTCCAAGAGATACCCGTCGCGACTCGAGAGCAGAGCGGGGTTCTTTGCTTCCACTCGAGATGGATGCCTGTCTCCCCGGGTGCGTCTGGAATGCAACCCCGAGATCCCTTTCGCCCCTGGAGAGGAACATTGGCTTCTGGACACAAGCCTAGATGAGGTCTATTGGCCCTGCAGTCACTCGAGAGCAATCCCCAGCTTTCCTTCGCAACTCGAATGGAAGATTGGACTTCCCTGGGCCAACACAAGAGGCATCCTGAATTCCCCGTCGTAACTCGAGAATCCCGCTGCAACTCGAGAAAATCCACGTGGTTCCCCCGTCATCGCAAGATGAAGCCCTTTCCCGCTACAGTGTCTCAGGAGAAGTCCCACGTTAGGTATTGGAGGTCGAAACGGTACTTGGCACCCTTGATGCGACCCACAAAGTGCCCCGACATCCCGGTCTCCCTCAAGAGGAACACCGAGGTTTTCCCGCACCACTTCCTCTGAGCCCCTTCTACCCTCCTGATCTGGACAGGAGGGTCGACTCCCCTGCTTTGTCTGGAAGGGGTTCCCGACCTTCCGGTCGCACCTCAGGATGAGGCCGGTCTCACGACGACATTCCAGACGTGGCCTCGTGGGTGGTTCCACATTCCGAAGGACCCCGATTTCCCGGTCCCCTCTTGATAAGAACCCGATGCCCGGACACCTCTTCGAACTCCACCCTGTGAATGAAGTCAACACGAAGGGGCAGTGACTCGCCCGTGCATCGTCGGGAAAAGACCCCCAGGTTCCAAATACCGCTCGACAAGTGGCCTGTCTCCCCGGGAACACCTCGAGAGGCAAGCGGAGTTCCATGCCTCAACCCAAGACGAGGCCTGACTCTCCTGTCCCAAGTCTGCAGGGACCTTGCGATCGGAGTCTGAAGTCAGAGGAACCCTGAGGTTCCTGCCTCAACTGGAGATGAGGCCCTCTTCCAATGCACCAAACCCAGTGGAGTGCCGAGAGGCCCCTCCCACCTCCAGTTTCCCTGACTTCTCAGAGCCACCATGAGAAGCCCCCTGAGGTCACCTGCACAAGTCGAGGGACCCCAGGGTGTCCTGCCTCAACCCGAGAAAGACCTCGAGAGACCTTCTTCAACACGTCTCGAGGCCAGATTCCCCTACTGCCGTGAGCCGGCATATTGCATATTGAGTGCATATTGCATATTGCATATTGAGTGCAGCACTTTCCACAGCATCATCTTTCAGGATCTGGAATAGCTCCACTGGAATTCTATCACTGCTGGGAGCCAGTGAGGAACTCCGCCCATGACAAAGGTCATGAGGAAGGAGGCTCGGCATACGCAAAGGCGGGATCGAGCTTCAGGAGTCCCCCTGGAAATTCTCGAGCATATACCCCCAAAACCAGAGTCTGCCTACTTTCTGCTTGTGCTTTCACCTAAACCTCTGACTTTACGGGGGGCTCTCCCCCACTACCTCTCTCTGAAAAAAGAGTTAGCTTACAGTTCCAGTTAATAATTCCTGGGTGTGACAGTGTTTAACCTACAAACTCCTTTGGAAATCCTCTAGCCTGCCTGAATAGGTTTTTCCGGCCACATGGGATTGTTCAGAGCCTCCCAACTGTGAGAGGCAGGAGATGTTCTAAACTGTCTAAACACAGATTCTTTTGAGTAGTTACAAGATTGATTAGAAATTGTATTGGTGAATGGTTTTTCACTTGTTGGGCCATTGTTTGCTGCTAAGTTTCCATATCCCTTACCTGCTGTGTCCCTGGCAGTGTATTGATTAATATAATTGGTGTAAGTAGTAGCTTTAATGTTTGTAACCTGGGACCCTTGAGTTAATTCTTTTTCTTGTTATAGCCCACCACACCTTTGCTCTGTAGGAATGCAACTTTATCTAATGCTTTTTTGGAGGGTGGCTCCTGACCAACCACCTTTAGAGAAAAATAAGTTTTCTGAAGAAAAGGTCTTAAAATGTTAACAGGCCTCCGGGCCAGAAGATGATGCAAATCACCTAAGCTTTTGCATATGATAAGTTTGCAGGAAGAAAGCCTGGTTTGCTGCAAGACTCGACCCCTTCCCCCATTATCCTCTATGCATAACTTAAGGTATAAAAACTACTTTGAAAAATAAAGTGCGGGCCTTGTTCACCGAAACTTGGTCTCACCATGTCGTTCTTTCTCTTACCTTCTGGCTGAATTATTCAGCCTCTTTTCTCCACTGAATTTCCTCACTGAGCTATCCTCATTCTATTACTCTTTATATCCTTAATTAACATTTAATTAAGCAGTGGTTTCCTGATCTTCGCCTACGCCGTCTCTCCTTCGAATACCCTGGATCAGCCGGGGCTGGTCCCCGGCACCCTACCATGGCTCGAGAGCAATGACGCGCTCGCCCTCGCCACTCGCATGGAGACCCGACTTCCCTGGCGCCCCACGAGAGGCTCACTGACCTCGCCGTCGTACCTCGTGAGAAAGCGCACACTGGGGCCGCCGCTCGAGAACAACCCCAAGACTCCCCCGTCATCGCGAGATGAGGGCCTTCGTCTCCTGCATGGCCTAGAGACCAATCTCGCGACCTCTCTCCAAACGCCTCAGGAGGCTTGACTCCCTTTAGTCCACCCAGTGAGCTCCAAGAGATACCCGTCGCGACTCGAGAGCAGAGCGGGGTTCTTTGCTTCCACTCGAGATGGATGCCTGTCTCCCCGGGTGTGTCTGGAATGCAACCCCGAGATCCCTGTCGCCCCTGGAGAGGAACACTGGCTTCTGGACACAAGCCTAGATGAGGTCTATTGGCCCTGCAGTCACTCGAGAGCAATCCCCAGCTTTCCTTCGCAACTCGAATGGAAGATTGGACTTCCCTGGGCCAACACAAGAGGCATCCTGAATTCCCCGTCGTAATTCGAGAATCCTGCTACACCTCGAGAAAAACCACGTGGTTCCCCCGTCATCGCAAGATGTAGCCCTGTGCCGCTACAGCGTCTCAGGAGAAGTCCCACTTTAGGAATTGGAGGTCGAAACGGTACTTGTCACCCTTGATGCGACCCACAAAGTGCCCCGACATCCCGGTCTCCCTCGAGAGGAACACCGAAGTTTTCCGGCAACACTTCCTCGGAGCCTCTTCTACCCTCCTGATCTGGACAGGAGGGTCGACTCCCCTGCTTTGTCTGGAAGGGGTTCCCGACCTTCCGGTCGCACCTCAGGATGAGGCCGGTCTCACGACGACATTCCAGACGTGGCCTCGTGGGTGGTTCCACATTCCGAAGGACCCCGATTTCCCGGTCCCCTCTTGATAAGAACCCGATGCCCGGACACCTCTTCGAACTCCACCCTGTGAATGAAGTCAACACGAAGGGGCAGTGACTCGCCCGTGCATCGTCGGGAAAAGACCCCCAGGTTCCAAATACCGCTCGACAAGTGGCCTGTCTCCCCGGGAACACCTCGAGAGGCAAGCGGAGTTCCATGCCTCAACCCAAGACGAGGCCTGACTCTCCTGTCCCAAGTCTGCAGGGACCTTGCGATCGGAGTCTGAAGTCAGAGGAACCCTGAGGTTCCTGCCTCAACTGGAGATGAGGCCCTCTTCCAATGCACCAAACCCAGTGGAGTGCCGAGAGGCCCCTCCCACCTCCAGTTTCCCTGACTTCTCAGAGCCACCATGAGAAGCCCCCTGAGGTCACCTGCACAAGTCGAGGGACCCCAGGGTGTCCTGCCTCAACCCGAGAAAGACCTCGAGAGACCTTCTTCAACACGTCTCGAGGCCAGATTCCCCTACTGCCGTGAGCCGGCATATTGCATATTGAGTGCATATTGCATATTGCATATTGAGTGCAGCACTTTCCACAGCATCATCTTTCAGGATCTGGAATAGCTCCACTGGAATTCTATCACTGCTGGGAGCCAGTGAGGAACTCCGCCCATGACAAAGGTCATGAGGAAGGAGGCTCGGCATACGCAAAGGCGGGATCGAGCTTCAGGAGTCCCCCTGGAAATTCTCGAGCATATACCCCCAAAACCAGAGTCTGCCTACTTTCTGCTTGTGCTTTCACCTAAACCTCTGACTTTACGGGGGGCTCTCCCCCACTACCTCTCTCTGAAAAAAGAGTTAGCTTACAGTTCCAGTTAATAATTCCTGGGTGTGACAGTGTTTAACCTACAAACTCCTTTGGAAATCCTCTAGCCTGCCTGAATAGGTTTTTCCGGCCACATGGGATTGTTCAGAGCCTCCCAACTGTGAGAGGCAGGAGATGTTCTAAACTGTCTAAACACAGATTCTTTTGAGTAGTTACAAGATTGATTAGAAATTGTATTGGTGAATGGTTTTTCACTTGTTGGGCCATTGTTTGCTGCTAAGTTTCCATATCCCTTACCTGCTGTGTCCCTGGCAGTGTATTGATTAATATAATTGGTGTAAGTAGTAGCTTTAATGTTTGTAACCTGGGACCCTTGAGTTAATTCTTTTTCTTGTTATAGCCCACCACACCTTTGCTCTGTAGGAATGCAACTTTATCTAATGCTTTTTTGGAGGGTGGCTCCTGACCAACCACCTTTAGAGAAAAATAAGTTTTCTGAAGAAAAGGTCTTAAAATGTTAACAGGCCTCCGGGCCAGAAGATGATGCAAATCACCTAAGCTTTTGCATATGATAAGTTTGCAGGAAGAAAGCCTGGTTTGCTGCAAGACTCGACCCCTTCCCCCATTATCCTCTATGCATAACTTAAGGTATAAAAACTACTTTGAAAAATAAAGTGCGGGCCTTGTTCACCGAAACTTGGTCTCACCATGTCGTTCTTTCTCTTACCTTCTGGCTGAATTATTCAGCCTCTTTTCTCCACTGAATTTCCTCACTGAGCTATCCTCATTCTATTACTCTTTATATCCTTAATTAACATTTAATTAAGCAGTGGTTTCCTGATCTTCGCCTACGCCGTCTCTCCTTCGAATACCCTGGATCAGCCGGGGCTGGTCCCCGGCACCCTACCATGGCTCGAGAGCAATGAGGCGCTCGCCCTCGCCACTCGCATGGAGACCCGACTTCCCTGGCGCCCCACGAGAGGCTCACTGACCTCGCCGTCGTACCTCGTGAGAAAGCGCACACTGGGGCCGCCGCTCGAGAACAACCCCAAGACTCCCCCGTCATCGCGAGATGAGGGCCTTCGTCTCCTGCATGGCCTAGAGACCAATCTCGCGACCTCTCTCCAAACGCCTCAGGAGGCTTGACTCCCTTTAGTCCACCCAGTGAGCTCCAAGAGATACCCGTCGCGACTCGAGAGCAGAGCGGGGTTCTTTGCTTCCACTCGAGATGGAGGCCTGTCTCCCCGGGTGTGTCTGGAATGCAACCCCGAGATCCCTGTCGCCCCTGGAGAGGAACACTGGCTTCTGGACACAAGCCTAGATGAGGTCTATTGGCCCTGCAGTCACTCGAGAGCAATCCCCAGCTTTCCTTCGCAACTCGAATGGAAGATTGGACTTCCCTGGGCCAACACAAGAGGCATCCTGAATTCCCCGTCGTAATTCGAGAATCCTGCTACACCTCGAGAAAAACCACGTGGTTCCCCCGTCATCGCAAGATGTAGCCCTGTGCCGCTACAGCGTCTCAGGAGAAGTCCCACTTTAGGAATTGGAGTTCGAAACGGTACTTGTCACCCTTGATGCGACCCACAAAGTGCCCCGACATCCCGGTCTCCCTCGAGAGGAACACCGAAGTTTTCCGGCAACACTTCCTCGGAGCCTCTTCTACCCTCCTGATCTGGACAGGAGGGTCGACTCCCCTGCTTTGTCTGGAAGGGGTTCCCGACCTTCCGGTCGCACCTCAGGATGAGGCCGGTCTCACGACGACATTCCAGACGTGGCCTCGTGGGTGGTTCCACATTCCGAAGGACCCCGATTTCCCGGTCCCCTCTTGATAAGAACCCGATGCCCGGACACCTCTTCGAACTCCACCCTGTGAATGAAGTCAACACGAAGGGGCAGTGACTCGCCCGTGCATCGTCGGGAAAAGACCCCCAGGTTCCAAATACCGCTCGACAAGTGGCCTGTCTCCCCGGGAACACCTCGAGAGGCAAGCGGAGTTCCATGCCTCAACCCAAGACGAGGCCTGACTCTCCTGTCCCAAGTCTGCAGGGACCTTGCGATCGGAGTCTGAAGTCAGAGGAACCCTGAGGTTCCTGCCTCAACTGGAGATGAGGCCCTCTTCCAATGCACCAAACCCAGTGGAGTGCCGAGAGGCCCCTCCCACCTCCAGTTTCCCTGACTTCTCAGAGCCACCATGAGAAGCCCCCTGAGGTCACCTGCACAAGTCGAGGGACCCCAGGGTGTCCTGCCTCAACCCGAGAAAGACCTCGAGAGACCTTCTTCAACACGTCTCGAGGCCAGATTCCCCTACTATGACTTGAGAGTAAAGACGCGCTCCCCCTCGCCATTCGCATGGAGACCCGACTTCCTTGCCGCCCCACGAGAGGCTCACTGACCTCGCCGTCGTACCTCGCGAGAAACCGCACACTGGGGCCGCCGCTCGAGAACAACCCCGAGCCTCCCCCGTCATCGCGACTTGAGGGCCTTCGTCTCCTGTATGGCCTAGAGACCAGTCTCTCGACCTCTCTCCAAACGCCTCAGGAGGCTTGACTCCCTTTAGTCCACCCAGTGAGCTCCAAGAGATACCCGTCGCGACTCGAGAGCAGAGCGGGGTTCTTTGCTTCCACTCGAGATGGATGCCTGTCTCCCCGGGTGCGTCTGGAATGCAACCCCGAGATCCCTTTCGCCCCTGGAGAGGAACATTGGCTTCTGGACACAAGCCTAGATGAGGTCTATTGGCCCTGCAGTCACTCGAGAGCAATCCCCAGCTTTCCTTCGCAACTCGAATGGAAGATTGGACTTCCCTGGGCCAACACAAGAGGCATCCTGAATTCCCCGTCGTAACTCGAGAATCCCGCTGCAACTCGAGAAAATCCACGTGGTTCCCCCGTCATCGCAAGATGAAGCCCTTTCCCGCTACAGTGTCTCAGGAGAAGTCCCACGTTAGGTATTGGAGGTCGAAACGGTACTTGGCACCCTTGATGCGACCCACAAAGTGCCCCGACATCCCGGTCTCCCTCAAGAGGAACACCGAGGTTTTCCCGCACCACTTCCTCTGAGCCCCTTCTACCCTCCTGATCTGGACAGGAGGGTCGACTCCCCTGCTTTGTCTGGAAGGGGTTCCCGACCTTCCGGTCGCACCTCAGGATGAGGCCGGTCTCACGACGACATTCCAGACGTGGCCTCGTGGGTGGTTCCACATTCCGAAGGACCCCGATTTCCCGGTCCCCTCTTGATAAGAACCCGATGCCCGGACACCTCTTCGAACTCCACCCTGTGAATGAAGTCAACACGAAGGGGCAGTGACTCGCCCGTGCATCGTCGGGAAAAGACCCCCAGGTTCCAAATACCGCTCGACAAGTGGCCTGTCTCCCCGGGAACACCTCGAGAGGCAAGCGGAGTTCCATGCCTCAACCCAAGACGAGGCCTGACTCTCCTGTCCCAAGTCTGCAGGGACCTTGCGATCGGAGTCTGAAGTCAGAGGAACCCTGAGGTTCCTGCCTCAACTGGAGATGAGGCCCTCTTCCAATGCACCAAACCCAGTGGAGTGCCGAGAGGCCCCTCCCACCTCCAGTTTCCCTGACTTCTCAGAGCCACCATGAGAAGCCCCCTGAGGTCACCTGCACAAGTCGAGGGACCCCAGGGTGTCCTGCCTCAACCCGAGAAAGACCTCGAGAGACCTTCTTCAACACGTCTCGAGGCCAGATTCCCCTACTATGACTTGAGAGTAAAGACGCGCTCCCCCTCGCCATTCGCATGGAGACCCGACTTCCTTGCCGCCCCACGAGAGGCTCACTGACCTCGCCGTCGTACCTCGCGAGAAACCGCACACTGGGGCCGCCGCTCGAGAACAACCCCGAGCCTCCCCCGTCATCGCGACTTGAGGGCCTTCGTCTCCTGTATGGCCTAGAGACCAGTCTCTCGACCTCTCTCCAAACGCCTCAGGAGGCTTGACTCCCTTTAGTCCACCCAGTGAGCTCCAAGAGATACCCGTCGCGACTCGAGAGCAGAGCGGGGTTCTTTGCTTCCACTCGAGATGGATGCCTGTCTCCCCGGGTGCGTCTGGAATGCAACCCCGAGATCCCTTTCGCCCCTGGAGAGGAACATTGGCTTCTGGACACAAGCCTAGATGAGGTCTATTGGCCCTGCAGTCACTCGAGAGCAATCCCCAGCTTTCCTTCGCAACTCGAATGGAAGATTGGACTTCCCTGGGCCAACACAAGAGGCATCCTGAATTCCCCGTCGTAACTCGAGAATCCCGCTGCAACTCGAGAAAATCCACGTGGTTCCCCCGTCATCGCAAGATGAAGCCCTTTCCCGCTACAGTGTCTCAGGAGAAGTCCCACGTTAGGTATTGGAGGTCGAAACGGTACTTGGCACCCTTGATGCGACCCACAAAGTGCCCCGACATCCCGGTCTCCCTCAAGAGGAACACCGAGGTTTTCCCGCACCACTTCCTCTGAGCCCCTTCTACCCTCCTGATCTGGACAGGAGGGTCGACTCCCCTGCTTTGTCTGGAAGGGGTTCCCGACCTTCCGGTCGCACCTCAGGATGAGGCCGGTCTCACGACGACATTCCAGACGTGGCCTCGTGGGTGGTTCCACATTCCGAAGGACCCCGATTTCCCGGTCCCCTCTTGATAAGAACCCGATGCCCGGACACCTCTTCGAACTCCACCCTGTGAATGAAGTCAACACGAAGGGGCAGTGACTCGCCCGTGCATCGTCGGGAAAAGACCCCCAGGTTCCAAATACCGCTCGACAAGTGGCCTGTCTCCCCGGGAACACCTCGAGAGGCAAGCGGAGTTCCATGCCTCAACCCAAGACGAGGCCTGACTCTCCTGTCCCAAGTCTGCAGGGACCTTGCGATCGGAGTCTGAAGTCAGAGGAACCCTGAGGTTCCTGCCTCAACTGGAGATGAGGCCCTCTTCCAATGCACCAAACCCAGTGGAGTGCCGAGAGGCCCCTCCCACCTCCAGTTTCCCTGACTTCTCAGAGCCACCATGAGAAGCCCCCTGAGGTCACCTGCACAAGTCGAGGGACCCCAGGGTGTCCTGCCTCAACCCGAGAAAGACCTCGAGAGACCTTCTTCAACACGTCTCGAGGCCAGATTCCCCTACTGCCGTGAGCCGGCATATTGCATATTGAGTGCATATTGCATATTGCATATTGAGTGCAGCACTTTCCACAGCATCATCTTTCAGGATCTGGAATAGCTCCACTGGAATTCTATCACTGCTGGGAGCCAGTGAGGAACTCCGCCCATGACAAAGGTCATGAGGAAGGAGGCTCGGCATACGCAAAGGCGGGATCGAGCTTCAGGAGTCCCCCTGGAAATTCTCGAGCATATACCCCCAAAACCAGAGTCTGCCTACTTTCTGCTTGTGCTTTCACCTAAACCTCTGACTTTACGGGGGGCTCTCCCCCACTACCTCTCTCTGAAAAAAGAGTTAGCTTACAGTTCCAGTTAATAATTCCTGGGTGTGACAGTGTTTAACCTACAAACTCCTTTGGAAATCCTCTAGCCTGCCTGAATAGGTTTTTCCGGCCACATGGGATTGTTCAGAGCCTCCCAACTGTGAGAGGCAGGAGATGTTCTAAACTGTCTAAACACAGATTCTTTTGAGTAGTTACAAGATTGATTAGAAATTGTATTGGTGAATGGTTTTTCACTTGTTGGGCCATTGTTTGCTGCTAAGTTTCCATATCCCTTACCTGCTGTGTCCCTGGCAGTGTATTGATTAATATAATTGGTGTAAGTAGTAGCTTTAATGTTTGTAACCTGGGACCCTTGAGTTAATTCTTTTTCTTGTTATAGCCCACCACACCTTTGCTCTGTAGGAATGCAACTTTATCTAATGCTTTTTTGGAGGGTGGCTCCTGACCAACCACCTTTAGAGAAAAATAAGTTTTCTGAAGAAAAGGTCTTAAAATGTTAACAGGCCTCCGGGCCAGAAGATGATGCAAATCACCTAAGCTTTTGCATATGATAAGTTTGCAGGAAGAAAGCCTGGTTTGCTGCAAGACTCGACCCCTTCCCCCATTATCCTCTATGCATAACTTAAGGTATAAAAACTACTTTGAAAAATAAAGTGCGGGCCTTGTTCACCGAAACTTGGTCTCACCATGTCGTTCTTTCTCTTACCTTCTGGCTGAATTATTCAGCCTCTTTTCTCCACTGAATTTCCTCACTGAGCTATCCTCATTCTATTACTCTTTATATCCTTAATTAACATTTAATTAAGCAGTGGTTTCCTGATCTTCGCCTACGCCGTCTCTCCTTCGAATACCCTGGATCAGCCGGGGCTGGTCCCCGGCACCCTACCATGGCTCGAGAGCAATGAGGCGCTCGCCCTCGCCACTCGCATGGAGACCCGACTTCCCTGGCGCCCCACGAGAGGCTCACTGACCTCGCCGTCGTACCTCGTGAGAAAGCGCACACTGGGGCCGCCGCTCGAGAACAACCCCAAGACTCCCCCGGCATCGCGAGATGAGGGCCTTCGTCTCCTGCATGGCCTAGAGACCAATCTCGCGACCTCTCTCCAAACGCCTCAGGAGGCTTGACTCGCTTTAGTCCACCCAGTGAGCTCCAAGAGATACCCGTCGCGACTCGAGAGCAGAGCGGGGTTCTTTGCTTCCACTCGAGATGGAGGCCTGTCTCCCCGGGTGTGTCTGGAATGCAACCCCGAGATCCCTGTCGCCCCTGGAGAGGAACACTGGCTTCTGGACACAAGCCTAGATGAGGTCTATTGGCCCTGCAGTCACTCGAGAGAAATCCCCAGCTTTCCTTCGCAACTCGAATGGAAGATTGGACTTCCCTGGGCCTACACAAGAGGCATCCTGAATTCCCCGTCGTAATTCGAGAATCCTGCTACACCTCGAGAAAAACCACGTGGTTCCCCCGTCATCGCAAGATGTAGCCCTGTGCCGCTACAGCGTCTCAGGAGAAGTCCCACTTTAGGAATTGGAGTTCGAAACGGTACTTGTCACCCTTGATGCGACCCACAAAGTGCCCCGACATCCCGGTCTCCCTCGAGAGGAACACCGAAGTTTTCCGGCAACACTTCCTCGGAGCCTCTTCTACCCTCCTGATCTGGACAGGAGGGTCGACTCCCCTGCTTTGTCTGGAAGGGGTTCCCGACCTTCCGGTCGCACCTCAGGATGAGGCCGGTCTCACGACGACATTCCAGACGTGGCCTCGTGGGTGGTTCCACATTCCGAAGGACCCCGATTTCCCGGTCCCCTCTTGATAAGAACCCGATGCCCGGACACCTCTTCGAACTCCACCCTGTGAATGAAGTCAACACGAAGGGGCAGTGACTCGCCCGTGCATCGTCGGGAAAAGACCCCCAGGTTCCAAATACCGCTCGACAAGTGGCCTGTCTCCCCGGGAACACCTCGAGAGGCAAGCGGAGTTCCATGCCTCAACCCAAGACGAGGCCTGACTCTCCTGTCCCAAGTCTGCAGGGACCTTGCGATCGGAGTCTGAAGTCAGAGGAACCCTGAGGTTCCTGCCTCAACTGGAGATGAGGCCCTCTTCCAATGCACCAAACCCAGTGGAGTGCCGAGAGGCCCCTCCCACCTCCAGTTTCCCTGACTTCTCAGAGCCACCATGAGAAGCCCCCTGAGGTCACCTGCACAAGTCGAGGGACCCCAGGGTGTCCTGCCTCAACCCGAGAAAGACCTCGAGAGACCTTCTTCAACACGTCTCGAGGCCAGATTCCCCTACTATGACTTGAGAGTAAAGACGCGCTCCCCCTCGCCATTCGCATGGAGACCCGACTTCCTTGCCGCCCCACGAGAGGCTCACTGACCTCGCCGTCGTACCTCGCGAGAAACCGCACACTGGGGCCGCCGCTCGAGAACAACCCCGAGCCTCCCCCGTCATCGCGACTTGAGGGCCTTCGTCTCCTGTATGGCCTAGAGACCAGTCTCTCGACCTCTCTCCAAACGCCTCAGGAGGCTTGACTCCCTTTAGTCCACCCAGTGAGCTCCAAGAGATACCCGTCGCGACTCGAGAGCAGAGCGGGGTTCTTTGCTTCCACTCGAGATGGATGCCTGTCTCCCCGGGTGCGTCTGGAATGCAACCCCGAGATCCCTTTCGCCCCTGGAGAGGAACATTGGCTTCTGGACACAAGCCTAGATGAGGTCTATTGGCCCTGCAGTCACTCGAGAGCAATCCCCAGCTTTCCTTCGCAACTCGAATGGAAGATTGGACTTCCCTGGGCCAACACAAGAGGCATCCTGAATTCCCCGTCGTAACTCGAGAATCCCGCTGCAACTCGAGAAAATCCACGTGGTTCCCCCGTCATCGCAAGATGAAGCCCTTTCCCGCTACAGTGTCTCAGGAGAAGTCCCACGTTAGGTATTGGAGGTCGAAACGGTACTTGGCACCCTTGATGCGACCCACAAAGTGCCCCGACATCCCGGTCTCCCTCAAGAGGAACACCGAGGTTTTCCCGCACCACTTCCTCTGAGCCCCTTCTACCCTCCTGATCTGGACAGGAGGGTCGACTCCCCTGCTTTGTCTGGAAGGGGTTCCCGACCTTCCGGTCGCACCTCAGGATGAGGCCGGTCTCACGACGACATTCCAGACGTGGCCTCGTGGGTGGTTCCACATTCCGAAGGACCCCGATTTCCCGGTCCCCTCTTGATAAGAACCCGATGCCCGGACACCTCTTCGAACTCCACCCTGTGAATGAAGTCAACACGAAGGGGCAGTGACTCGCCCGTGCATCGTCGGGAAAAGACCCCCAGGTTCCAAATACCGCTCGACAAGTGGCCTGTCTCCCCGGGAACACCTCGAGAGGCAAGCGGAGTTCCATGCCTCAACCCAAGACGAGGCCTGACTCTCCTGTCCCAAGTCTGCAGGGACCTTGCGATCGGAGTCTGAAGTCAGAGGAACCCTGAGGTTCCTGCCTCAACTGGAGATGAGGCCCTCTTCCAATGCACCAAACCCAGTGGAGTGCCGAGAGGCCCCTCCCACCTCCAGTTTCCCTGACTTCTCAGAGCCACCATGAGAAGCCCCCTGAGGTCACCTGCACAAGTCGAGGGACCCCAGGGTGTCCTGCCTCAACCCGAGAAAGACCTCGAGAGACCTTCTTCAACACGTCTCGAGGCCAGATTCCCCTACTATGACTTGAGAGTAAAGACGCGCTCCCCCTCGCCATTCGCATGGAGACCCGACTTCCTTGCCGCCCCACGAGAGGCTCACTGACCTCGCCGTCGTACCTCGCGAGAAACCGCACACTGGGGCCGCCGCTCGAGAACAACCCCGAGCCTCCCCCGTCATCGCGACTTGAGGGCCTTCGTCTCCTGTATGGCCTAGAGACCAGTCTCTCGACCTCTCTCCAAACGCCTCAGGAGGCTTGACTCCCTTTAGTCCACCCAGTGAGCTCCAAGAGATACCCGTCGCGACTCGAGAGCAGAGCGGGGTTCTTTGCTTCCACTCGAGATGGATGCCTGTCTCCCCGGGTGCGTCTGGAATGCAACCCCGAGATCCCTTTCGCCCCTGGAGAGGAACATTGGCTTCTGGACACAAGCCTAGATGAGGTCTATTGGCCCTGCAGTCACTCGAGAGCAATCCCCAGCTTTCCTTCGCAACTCGAATGGAAGATTGGACTTCCCTGGGCCAACACAAGAGGCATCCTGAATTCCCCGTCGTAACTCGAGAATCCCGCTGCAACTCGAGAAAATCCACGTGGTTCCCCCGTCATCGCAAGATGAAGCCCTTTCCCGCTACAGTGTCTCAGGAGAAGTCCCACGTTAGGTATTGGAGGTCGAAACGGTACTTGGCACCCTTGATGCGACCCACAAAGTGCCCCGACATCCCGGTCTCCCTCAAGAGGAACACCGAGGTTTTCCCGCACCACTTCCTCTGAGCCCCTTCTACCCTCCTGATCTGGACAGGAGGGTCGACTCCCCTGCTTTGTCTGGAAGGGGTTCCCGACCTTCCGGTCGCACCTCAGGATGAGGCCGGTCTCACGACGACATTCCAGACGTGGCCTCGTGGGTGGTTCCACATTCCGAAGGACCCCGATTTCCCGGTCCCCTCTTGATAAGAACCCGATGCCCGGACACCTCTTCGAACTCCACCCTGTGAATGAAGTCAACACGAAGGGGCAGTGACTCGCCCGTGCATCGTCGGGAAAAGACCCCCAGGTTCCAAATACCGCTCGACAAGTGGCCTGTCTCCCCGGGAACACCTCGAGAGGCAAGCGGAGTTCCATGCCTCAACCCAAGACGAGGCCTGACTCTCCTGTCCCAAGTCTGCAGGGACCTTGCGATCGGAGTCTGAAGTCAGAGGAACCCTGAGGTTCCTGCCTCAACTGGAGATGAGGCCCTCTTCCAATGCACCAAACCCAGTGGAGTGCCGAGAGGCCCCTCCCACCTCCAGTTTCCCTGACTTCTCAGAGCCACCATGAGAAGCCCCCTGAGGTCACCTGCACAAGTCGAGGGACCCCAGGGTGTCCTGCCTCAACCCGAGAAAGACCTCGAGAGACCTTCTTCAACACGTCTCGAGGCCAGATTCCCCTACTGCCGTGAGCCGGCATATTGCATATTGAGTGCATATTGCATATTGCATATTGAGTGCAGCACTTTCCACAGCATCATCTTTCAGGATCTGGAATAGCTCCACTGGAATTCTATCACTGCTGGGAGCCAGTGAGGAACTCCGCCCATGACAAAGGTCATGAGGAAGGAGGCTCGGCATACGCAAAGGCGGGATCGAGCTTCAGGAGTCCCCCTGGAAATTCTCGAGCATATACCCCCAAAACCAGAGTCTGCCTACTTTCTGCTTGTGCTTTCACCTAAACCTCTGACTTTACGGGGGGCTCTCCCCCACTACCTCTCTCTGAAAAAAGAGTTAGCTTACAGTTCCAGTTAATAATTCCTGGGTGTGACAGTGTTTAACCTACAAACTCCTTTGGAAATCCTCTAGCCTGCCTGAATAGGTTTTTCCGGCCACATGGGATCGTTCAGAGCCTCCCAACTGTGAGAGGCAGGAGATGTTCTAAACTGTCTAAACACAGATTCTTTTGAGTAGTTACAAGATTGATTAGAAATTGTATTGGTGAATGGTTTTTCACTTGTTGGGCCATTGTTTGCTGCTAAGTTTCCATATCCCTTACCTGCTGTGTCCCTGGCAGTGTATTGATT
Source organism: Bos indicus (assembly GCF_029378745.1). NCBI lineage: Eukaryota > Metazoa > Chordata > Mammalia > Artiodactyla > Bovidae > Bos > Bos indicus. Next base: position 319,347 of record NW_027223723.1, read on the forward strand.
AATATAATTGGTGTAAGTAGTAGCTTTAATGTTTGTAACCTGGGACCCTTGAGTTAATTCTTTTTCTTGTTATAGCCCACCACACCTTTGCTCTGTAGGAATGCAACTTTATCTAATGCTTTTTTGGAGGGTGGCTCCTGACCAACCACCTTTAGAGAAAAATAAGTTTTCTGAAGAAAAGGTCTTAAAATGTTAACAGGCCTCCGGGCCAGAAGATGATGCAAATCACCTAAGCTTTTGCATATGATAAGTTTGCAGGAAGAAAGCCTGGTTTGCTGCAAGACTCGACCCCTTCCCCCATTATCCTCTATGCATAACTTAAGGTATAAAAACTACTTTGAAAAATAAAGTGCGGGCCTTGTTCACCGAAACTTGGTCTCACCATGTCGTTCTTTCTCTTACCTTCTGGCTGAATTATTCAGCCTCTTTTCTCCACTGAATTTCCTCACTGAGCTATCCTCATTCTATTACTCTTTATATCCTTAATTAACATTTAATTAAGCAGTGGTTTCCTGATCTTCGCCTACGCCGTCTCTCCTTCGAATACCCTGGATCAGCCGGGGCTGGTCCCCGGCACCCTACCATGGCTCGAGAGCAATGAGGCGCTCGCCCTCGCCACTCGCATGGAGACCCGACTTCCCTGGCGCCCCACGAGAGGCTCACTGACCTCGCCGTCGTACCTCGTGAGAAAGCGCACACTGGGGCCGCCGCTCGAGAACAACCCCAAGACTCCCCCGGCATCGCGAGATGAGGGCCTTCGTCTCCTGCATGGCCTAGAGACCAATCTCGCGACCTCTCTCCAAACGCCTCAGGAGGCTTGACTCGCTTTAGTCCACCCAGTGAGCTCCAAGAGATACCCGTCGCGACTCGAGAGCAGAGCGGGGTTCTTTGCTTCCACTCGAGATGGAGGCCTGTCTCCCCGGGTGTGTCTGGAATGCAACCCCGAGATCCCTGTCGCCCCTGGAGAGGAACACTGGCTTCTGGACACAAGCCTAGATGAGGTCTATTGGCCCTGCAGTCACTCGAGAGAAATCCCCAGCTTTCCTTCGCAACTCGAATGGAAGATTGGACTTCCCTGGGCCTACACAAGAGGCATCCTGAATTCCCCGTCGTAATTCGAGAATCCTGCTACACCTCGAGAAAAACCACGTGGTTCCCCCGTCATCGCAAGATGTAGCCCTGTGCCGCTACAGCGTCTCAGGAGAAGTCCCACTTTAGGAATTGGAGGTCGAAACGGTACTTGTCACCCTTGATGCGACCCACAAAGTGCCCCGACATCCCGGTCTCCCTCGAGAGGAACACCGAAGTTTTCCGGCAACACTTCCTCGGAGCCTCTTCTACCCTCCTGATCTGGACAGGAGGGTCGACTCCCCTGCTTTGTCTGGAAGGGGTTCCCGACCTTCCGGTCGCACCTCAGGATGAGGCCGGTCTCACGACGACATTCCAGACGTGGCCTCGTGGGTGGTTCCACATTCCGAAGGACCCCGATTTCCCGGTCCCCTCTTGATAAGAACCCGATGCCCGGACACCTCTTCGAACTCCACCCTGTGAATGAAGTCAACACGAAGGGGCAGTGACTCGCCCGTGCATCGTCGGGAAAAGACCCCCAGGTTCCAAATACCGCTCGACAAGTGGCCTGTCTCCCCGGGAACACCTCGAGAGGCAAGCGGAGTTCCATGCCTCAACCCAAGACGAGGCCTGACTCTCCTGTCCCAAGTCTGCAGGGACCTTGCGATCGGAGTCTGAAGTCAGAGGAACCCTGAGGTTCCTGCCTCAACTGGAGATGAGGCCCTCTTCCAATGCACCAAACCCAGTGGAGTGCCGAGAGGCCCCTCCCACCTCCAGTTTCCCTGACTTCTCAGAGCCACCATGAGAAGCCCCCTGAGGTCACCTGCACAAGTCGAGGGACCCCAGGGTGTCCTGCCTCAACCCGAGAAAGACCTCGAGAGACCTTCTTCAACACGTCTCGAGGCCAGATTCCCCTACTATGACTTGAGAGTAAAGACGCGCTCCCCCTCGCCATTCGCATGGAGACCCGACTTCCTTGCCGCCCCACGAGAGGCTCACTGACCTCGCCGTCGTACCTCGCGAGAAACCGCACACTGGGGCCGCCGCTCGAGAACAACCCCGAGCCTCCCCCGTCATCGCGACTTGAGGGCCTTCGTCTCCTGTATGGCCTAGAGACCAGTCTCTCGACCTCTCTCCAAACGCCTCAGGAGGCTTGACTCCCTTTAGTCCACCCAGTGAGCTCCAAGAGATACCCGTCGCGACTCGAGAGCAGAGCGGGGTTCTTTGCTTCCACTCGAGATGGATGCCTGTCTCCCCGGGTGCGTCTGGAATGCAACCCCGAGATCCCTTTCGCCCCTGGAGAGGAACATTGGCTTCTGGACACAAGCCTAGATGAGGTCTATTGGCCCTGCAGTCACTCGAGAGCAATCCCCAGCTTTCCTTCGCAACTCGAATGGAAGATTGGACTTCCCTGGGCCAACACAAGAGGCATCCTGAATTCCCCGTCGTAACTCGAGAATCCCGCTGCAACTCGAGAAAATCCACGTGGTTCCCCCGTCATCGCAAGATGAAGCCCTTTCCCGCTACAGTGTCTCAGGAGAAGTCCCACGTTAGGTATTGGAGGTCGAAACGGTACTTGGCACCCTTGATGCGACCCACAAAGTGCCCCGACATCCCGGTCTCCCTCAAGAGGAACACCGAGGTTTTCCCGCACCACTTCCTCTGAGCCCCTTCTACCCTCCTGATCTGGACAGGAGGGTCGACTCCCCTGCTTTGTCTGGAAGGGGTTCCCGACCTTCCGGTCGCACCTCAGGATGAGGCCGGTCTCACGACGACATTCCAGACGTGGCCTCGTGGGTGGTTCCACATTCCGAAGGACCCCGATTTCCCGGTCCCCTCTTGATAAGAACCCGATGCCCGGACACCTCTTCGAACTCCACCCTGTGAATGAAGTCAACACGAAGGGGCAGTGACTCGCCCGTGCATCGTCGGGAAAAGACCCCCAGGTTCCAAATACCGCTCGACAAGTGGCCTGTCTCCCCGGGAACACCTCGAGAGGCAAGCGGAGTTCCATGCCTCAACCCAAGACGAGGCCTGACTCTCCTGTCCCAAGTCTGCAGGGACCTTGCGATCGGAGTCTGAAGTCAGAGGAACCCTGAGGTTCCTGCCTCAACTGGAGATGAGGCCCTCTTCCAATGCACCAAACCCAGTGGAGTGCCGAGAGGCCCCTCCCACCTCCAGTTTCCCTGACTTCTCAGAGCCACCATGAGAAGCCCCCTGAGGTCACCTGCACAAGTCGAGGGACCCCAGGGTGTCCTGCCTCAACCCGAGAAAGACCTCGAGAGACCTTCTTCAACACGTCTCGAGGCCAGATTCCCCTACTGCCGTGAGCCGGCATATTGCATATTGAGTGCATATTGCATATTGCATATTGAGTGCAGCACTTTCCACAGCATCATCTTTCAGGATCTGGAATAGCTCCACTGGAATTCTATCACTGCTGGGAGCCAGTGAGGAACTCCGCCCATGACAAAGGTCATGAGGAAGGAGGCTCGGCATACGCAAAGGCGGGATCGAGCTTCAGGAGTCCCCCTGGAAATTCTCGAGCATATACCCCCAAAACCAGAGTCTGCCTACTTTCTGCTTGTGCTTTCACCTAAACCTCTGACTTTACGGGGGGCTCTCCCCCACTACCTCTCTCTGAAAAAAGAGTTAGCTTACAGTTCCAGTTAATAATTCCTGGGTGTGACAGTGTTTAACCTACAAACTCCTTTGGAAATCCTCTAGCCTGCCTGAATAGGTTTTTCCGGCCACATGGGATCGTTCAGAGCCTCCCAACTGTGAGAGGCAGGAGATGTTCTAAACTGTCTAAACACAGATTCTTTTGAGTAGTTACAAGATTGATTAGAAATTGTATTGGTGAATGGTTTTTCACTTGTTGGGCCATTGTTTGCTGCTAAGTTTCCATATCCCTTACCTGCTGTGTCCCTGGCAGTGTATTGATTAATATAATTGGTGTAAGTAGTAGCTTTAATGTTTGTAACCTGGGACCCTTGAGTTAATTCTTTTTCTTGTTATAGCCCACCACACCTTTGCTCTGTAGGAATGCAACTTTATCTAATGCTTTTTTGGAGGGTGGCTCCTGACCAACCACCTTTAGAGAAAAATAAGTTTTCTGAAGAAAAGGTCTTAAAATGTTAACAGGCCTCCGGGCCAGAAGATGATGCAAATCACCTAAGCTTTTGCATATGATAAGTTTGCAGGAAGAAAGCCTGGTTTGCTGCAAGACTCGACCCCTTCCCCCATTATCCTCTATGCATAACTTAAGGTATAAAAACTACTTTGAAAAATAAAGTGCGGGCCTTGTTCACCGAAACTTGGTCTCACCATGTCGTTCTTTCTCTTACCTTCTGGCTGAATTATTCAGCCTCTTTTCTCCACTGAATTTCCTCACTGAGCTATCCTCATTCTATTACTCTTTATATCCTTAATTAACATTTAATTAAGCAGTGGTTTCCTGATCTTCGCCTACGCCGTCTCTCCTTCGAATACCCTGGATCAGCCGGGGCTGGTCCCCGGCACCCTACCATGGCTCGAGAGCAATGAGGCGCTCGCCCTCGCCACTCGCATGGAGACCCGACTTCCCTGGCGCCCCACGAGAGGCTCACTGACCTCGCCGTCGTACCTCGTGAGAAAGCGCACACTGGGGCCGCCGCTCGAGAACAACCCCAAGACTCCCCCGGCATCGCGAGATGAGGGCCTTCGTCTCCTGCATGGCCTAGAGACCAATCTCGCGACCTCTCTCCAAACGCCTCAGGAGGCTTGACTCGCTTTAGTCCACCCAGTGAGCTCCAAGAGATACCCGTCGCGACTCGAGAGCAGAGCGGGGTTCTTTGCTTCCACTCGAGATGGAGGCCTGTCTCCCCGGGTGTGTCTGGAATGCAACCCCGAGATCCCTGTCGCCCCTGGAGAGGAACACTGGCTTCTGGACACAAGCCTAGATGAGGTCTATTGGCCCTGCAGTCACTCGAGAGAAATCCCCAGCTTTCCTTCGCAACTCGAATGGAAGATTGGACTTCCCTGGGCCTACACAAGAGGCATCCTGAATTCCCCGTCGTAATTCGAGAATCCTGCTACACCTCGAGAAAAACCACGTGGTTCCCCCGTCATCGCAAGATGTAGCCCTGTGCCGCTACAGCGTCTCAGGAGAAGTCCCACTTTAGGAATTGGAGGTCGAAACGGTACTTGTCACCCTTGATGCGACCCACAAAGTGCCCCGACATCCCGGTCTCCCTCGAGAGGAACACCGAAGTTTTCCGGCAACACTTCCTCGGAGCCTCTTCTACCCTCCTGATCTGGACAGGAGGGTCGACTCCCCTGCTTTGTCTGGAAGGGGTTCCCGACCTTCCGGTCGCACCTCAGGATGAGGCCGGTCTCACGACGACATTCCAGACGTGGCCTCGTGGGTGGTTCCACATTCCGAAGGACCCCGATTTCCCGGTCCCCTCTTGATAAGAACCCGATGCCCGGACACCTCTTCGAACTCCACCCTGTGAATGAAGTCAACACGAAGGGGCAGTGACTCGCCCGTGCATCGTCGGGAAAAGACCCCCAGGTTCCAAATACCGCTCGACAAGTGGCCTGTCTCCCCGGGAACACCTCGAGAGGCAAGCGGAGTTCCATGCCTCAACCCAAGACGAGGCCTGACTCTCCTGTCCCAAGTCTGCAGGGACCTTGCGATCGGAGTCTGAAGTCAGAGGAACCCTGAGGTTCCTGCCTCAACTGGAGATGAGGCCCTCTTCCAATGCACCAAACCCAGTGGAGTGCCGAGAGGCCCCTCCCACCTCCAGTTTCCCTGACTTCTCAGAGCCACCATGAGAAGCCCCCTGAGGTCACCTGCACAAGTCGAGGGACCCCAGGGTGTCCTGCCTCAACCCGAGAAAGACCTCGAGAGACCTTCTTCAACACGTCTCGAGGCCAGATTCCCCTACTATGACTTGAGAGTAAAGACGCGCTCCCCCTCGCCATTCGCATGGAGACCCGACTTCCTTGCCGCCCCACGAGAGGCTCACTGACCTCGCCGTCGTACCTCGCGAGAAACCGCACACTGGGGCCGCCGCTCGAGAACAACCCCGAGCCTCCCCCGTCATCGCGACTTGAGGGCCTTCGTCTCCTGTATGGCCTAGAGACCAGTCTCTCGACCTCTCTCCAAACGCCTCAGGAGGCTTGACTCCCTTTAGTCCACCCAGTGAGCTCCAAGAGATACCCGTCGCGACTCGAGAGCAGAGCGGGGTTCTTTGCTTCCACTCGAGATGGATGCCTGTCTCCGCGGGTGCGTCTGGAATGCAACCCCGAGATCCCTGTCGCCCCTGGAGAGGAACATTGGCTTCTGGACACAAGCCTAGATGAGGTCTATTGGCCCTGCAGTCATTCGAGAGCAATCCCCAGCTTTCCTTCGCTACTCGAATGGAAGATTGGACTTCCCTGGGCCAACCCAAGAGGCATCCTGAATTCCACGTCGTAACTCGAGAATCCCGCTGCAACTCGAGAAAAACCACGTGGTTCCCCGTCATCGCAAGATGAAGCCCTTTCCCGCTACAGTGTCTCAGGAGAAGTCCCACGTTAGGTATTGGAGGTCGAAACGGTACTTGGCACCCTTGATGCGACCCACAAAGTGCCCCGACATCCCGGTCTCCCTCAAGAGGAACACCGAGGTTTTCCCGCACCACTTCCTCTGAGCCCCTTCTACCCTCCTGATCTGGACAGGAGGGTCGACTCCCCTGCTTTGTCTGGAAGGGGTTCCCGACCTTCCGGTCGCACCTCAGGATGAGGCCGGTCTCACGACGACATTCCAGACGTGGCCTCGTGGGTGGTTCCACATTCCGAAGGACCCCGATTTCCCGGTCCCCTCTTGATAAGAACCCGATGCCCGGACACCTCTTCGAACTCCACCCTGTGAATGAAGTCAACACGAAGGGGCAGTGACTCGCCCGTGCATCGTCGGGAAAAGACCCCCAGGTTCCAAATACCGCTCGACAAGTGGCCTGTCTCCCCGGGAACACCTCGAGAGGCAAGCGGAGTTCCATGCCTCAACCCAAGACGAGGCCTGACTCTCCTGTCCCAAGTCTGCAGGGACCTTGCGATCGGAGTCTGAAGTCAGAGGAACCCTGAGGTTCCTGCCTCAACTGGAGATGAGGCCCTCTTCCAATGCACCAAACCCAGTGGAGTGCCGAGAGGCCCCTCCCACCTCCAGTTTCCCTGACTTCTCAGAGCCACCATGAGAAGCCCCCTGAGGTCACCTGCACAAGTCGAGGGACCCCAGGGTGTCCTGCCTCAACCCGAGAAAGACCTCGAGAGACCTTCTTCAACACGTCTCGAGGCCAGATTCCCCTACTGCCGTGAGCCGGCATATTGCATATTGAGTGCATATTGCATATTGCATATTGAGTGCAGCACTTTCCACAGCATCATCTTTCAGGATCTGGAATAGCTCCACTGGAATTCTATCACTGCTGGGAGCCAGTGAGGAACTCCGCCCATGACAAAGGTCATGAGGAAGGAGGCTCGGCATACGCAAAGGCGGGATCGAGCTTCAGGAGTCCCCCTGGAAATTCTCGAGCATATACCCCCAAAACCAGAGTCTGCCTACTTTCTGCTTGTGCTTTCACCTAAACCTCTGACTTTACGGGGGGCTCTCCCCCACTACCTCTCTCTGAAAAAAGAGTTAGCTTACAGTTCCAGTTAATAATTCCTGGGTGTGACAGTGTTTAACCTACAAACTCCTTTGGAAATCCTCTAGCCTGCCTGAATAGGTTTTTCCGGCCACATGGGATCGTTCAGAGCCTCCCAACTGTGAGAGGCAGGAGATGTTCTAAACTGTCTAAACACAGATTCTTTTGAGTAGTTACAAGATTGATTAGAAATTGTATTGGTGAATGGTTTTTCACTTGTTGGGCCATTGTTTGCTGCTAAGTTTCCATATCCCTTACCTGCTGTGTCCCTGGCAGTGTATTGATTAATATAATTGGTGTAAGTAGTAGCTTTAATGTTTGTAACCTGGGACCCTTGAGTTAATTCTTTTTCTTGTTATAGCCCACCACACCTTTGCTCTGTAGGAATGCAACTTTATCTAATGCTTTTTTGGAGGGTGGCTCCTGACCAACCACCTTTAGAGAAAAATAAGTTTTCTGAAGAAAAGGTCTTAAAATGTTAACAGGCCTCCGGGCCAGAAGATGATGCAAATCACCTAAGCTTTTGCATATGATAAGTTTGCAGGAAGAAAGCCTGGTTTGCTGCAAGACTCGACCCCTTCCCCCATTATCCTCTATGCATAACTTAAGGTATAAAAACTACTTTGAAAAATAAAGTGCGGGCCTTGTTCACCGAAACTTGGTCTCACCATGTCGTTCTTTCTCTTACCTTCTGGCTGAATTATTCAGCCTCTTTTCTCCACTGAATTTCCTCACTGAGCTATCCTCATTCTATTACTCTTTATATCCTTAATTAACATTTAATTAAGCAGTGGTTTCCTGATCTTCGCCTACGCCGTCTCTCCTTCGAATACCCTGGATCAGCCGGGGCTGGTCCCCGGCACCCTACCATGGCTCGAGAGCAATGAGGCGCTCGCCCTCGCCACTCGCATGGAGACCCGACTTCCCTGGCGCCCCACGAGAGGCTCACTGACCTCGCCGTCGTACCTCGTGAGAAAGCGCACACTGGGGCCGCCGCTCGAGAACAACCCCAAGACTCCCCCGGCATCGCGAGATGAGGGCCTTCGTCTCCTGCATGGCCTAGAGACCAATCTCGCGACCTCTCTCCAAACGCCTCAGGAGGCTTGACTCGCTTTAGTCCACCCAGTGAGCTCCAAGAGATACCCGTCGCGACTCGAGAGCAGAGCGGGGTTCTTTGCTTCCACTCGAGATGGAGGCCTGTCTCCCCGGGTGTGTCTGGAATGCAACCCCGAGATCCCTGTCGCCCCTGGAGAGGAACACTGGCTTCTGGACACAAGCCTAGATGAGGTCTATTGGCCCTGCAGTCACTCGAGAGAAATCCCCAGCTTTCCTTCGCAACTCGAATGGAAGATTGGACTTCCCTGGGCCTACACAAGAGGCATCCTGAATTCCCCGTCGTAATTCGAGAATCCTGCTACACCTCGAGAAAAACCACGTGGTTCCCCCGTCATCGCAAGATGTAGCCCTGTGCCGCTACAGCGTCTCAGGAGAAGTCCCACTTTAGGAATTGGAGGTCGAAACGGTACTTGTCACCCTTGATGCGACCCACAAAGTGCCCCGACATCCCGGTCTCCCTCGAGAGGAACACCGAAGTTTTCCGGCAACACTTCCTCGGAGCCTCTTCTACCCTCCTGATCTGGACAGGAGGGTCGACTCCCCTGCTTTGTCTGGAAGGGGTTCCCGACCTTCCGGTCGCACCTCAGGATGAGGCCGGTCTCACGACGACATTCCAGACGTGGCCTCGTGGGTGGTTCCACATTCCGAAGGACCCCGATTTCCCGGTCCCCTCTTGATAAGAACCCGATGCCCGGACACCTCTTCGAACTCCACCCTGTGAATGAAGTCAACACGAAGGGGCAGTGACTCGCCCGTGCATCGTCGGGAAAAGACCCCCAGGTTCCAAATACCGCTCGACAAGTGGCCTGTCTCCCCGGGAACACCTCGAGAGGCAAGCGGAGTTCCATGCCTCAACCCAAGACGAGGCCTGACTCTCCTGTCCCAAGTCTGCAGGGACCTTGCGATCGGAGTCTGAAGTCAGAGGAACCCTGAGGTTCCTGCCTCAACTGGAGATGAGGCCCTCTTCCAATGCACCAAACCCAGTGGAGTGCCGAGAGGCCCCTCCCACCTCCAGTTTCCCTGACTTCTCAGAGCCACCATGAGAAGCCCCCTGAGGTCACCTGCACAAGTCGAGGGACCCCAGGGTGTCCTGCCTCAACCCGAGAAAGACCTCGAGAGACCTTCTTCAACACGTCTCGAGGCCAGATTCCCCTACTATGACTTGAGAGTAAAGACGCGCTCCCCCTCGCCATTCGCATGGAGACCCGACTTCCTTGCCGCCCCACGAGAGGCTCACTGACCTCGCCGTCGTACCTCGCGAGAAACCGCACACTGGGGCCGCCGCTCGAGAACAACCCCGAGCCTCCCCCGTCATCGCGACTTGAGGGCCTTCGTCTCCTGTATGGCCTAGAGACCAGTCTCTCGACCTCTCTCCAAACGCCTCAGGAGGCTTGACTCCCTTTAGTCCACCCAGTGAGCTCCAAGAGATACCCGTCGCGACTCGAGAGCAGAGCGGGGTTCTTTGCTTCCACTCGAGATGGATGCCTGTCTCCCCGGGTGCGTCTGGAATGCAACCCCGAGATCCCTTTCGCCCCTGGAGAGGAACATTGGCTTCTGGACACAAGCCTAGATGAGGTCTATTGGCCCTGCAGTCACTCGAGAGCAATCCCCAGCTTTCCTTCGCAACTCGAATGGAAGATTGGACTTCCCTGGGCCAACACAAGAGGCATCCTGAATTCCCCGTCGTAACTCGAGAATCCCGCTGCAACTCGAGAAAATCCACGTGGTTCCCCCGTCATCGCAAGATGAAGCCCTTTCCCGCTACAGTGTCTCAGGAGAAGTCCCACGTTAGGTATTGGAGGTCGAAACGGTACTTGGCACCCTTGATGCGACCCACAAAGTGCCCCGACATCCCGGTCTCCCTCAAGAGGAACACCGAGGTTTTCCCGCACCACTTCCTCTGAGCCCCTTCTACCCTCCTGATCTGGACAGGAGGGTCGACTCCCCTGCTTTGTCTGGAAGGGGTTCCCGACCTTCCGGTCGCACCTCAGGATGAGGCCGGTCTCACGACGACATTCCAGACGTGGCCTCGTGGGTGGTTCCACATTCCGAAGGACCCCGATTTCCCGGTCCCCTCTTGATAAGAACCCGATGCCCGGACACCTCTTCGAACTCCACCCTGTGAATGAAGTCAACACGAAGGGGCAGTGACTCGCCCGTGCATCGTCGGGAAAAGACCCCCAGGTTCCAAATACCGCTCGACAAGTGGCCTGTCTCCCCGGGAACACCTCGAGAGGCAAGCGGAGTTCCATGCCTCAACCCAAGACGAGGCCTGACTCTCCTGTCCCAAGTCTGCAGGGACCTTGCGATCGGAGTCTGAAGTCAGAGGAACCCTGAGGTTCCTGCCTCAACTGGAGATGAGGCCCTCTTCCAATGCACCAAACCCAGTGGAGTGCCGAGAGGCCCCTCCCACCTCCAGTTTCCCTGACTTCTCAGAGCCACCATGAGAAGCCCCCTGAGGTCACCTGCACAAGTCGAGGGACCCCAGGGTGTCCTGCCTCAACCCGAGAAAGACCTCGAGAGACCTTCTTCAACACGTCTCGAGGCCAGATTCCCCTACTATGACTTGAGAGTAAAGACGCGCTCCCCCTCGCCATTCGCATGGAGACCCGACTTCCTTGCCGCCCCACGAGAGGCTCACTGACCTCGCCGTCGTACCTCGCGAGAAACCGCACACTGGGGCCGCCGCTCGAGAACAACCCCGAGCCTCCCCCGTCATCGCGACTTGAGGGCCTTCGTCTCCTGTATGGCCTAGAGACCAGTCTCTCGACCTCTCTCCAAACGCCTCAGGAGGCTTGACTCCCTTTAGTCCACCCAGTGAGCTCCAAGAGATACCCGTCGCGACTCGAGAGCAGAGCGGGGTTCTTTGCTTCCACTCGAGATGGATGCCTGTCTCCCCGGGTGCGTCTGGAATGCAACCCCGAGATCCCTTTCGCCCCTGGAGAGGAACATTGGCTTCTGGACACAAGCCTAGATGAGGTCTATTGGCCCTGCAGTCACTCGAGAGCAATCCCCAGCTTTCCTTCGCAACTCGAATGGAAGATTGGACTTCCCTGGGCCAACACAAGAGGCATCCTGAGTTCCCCATCGTAACTCGAGAATCCCGCTGCAACTCGAGAAAATCCACGTGGTTCCCCGGTCATCGCAAGATGAAGCCCTTTCCCGCTACAGTGTCTCAGGAGAAGTCCCACGTTAGGTATTGGAGGTCGAAACGGTACTTGGCACCCTTGATGCGACCCACAAAGTGCCCCGACATCCCGGTCTCCCTCAAGAGGAACACCGAGGTTTTCCCGAACCACTTCCTCTGAGCCCCTTCTGCCCTCCTGATCTCGACAGGAGGGTCGACTCCGCTGCTTTGTCTGGAAGGGGTTCCCGACCTTCCGGTCGCACCTCAGGATGAGGCCGGTCTCACGACGACATTCCAGACGTAGCCTCGTGGGTGCTTCCACATTGTGAAGGACCCCGATTTCCCGGTCCCCTCTTGATAAGAACCCGATGCCCGGACACCTCTCCGAACTCCACCCTGTGAATGAAGTCAACACGAAGGGGCAGTCACTCGTCCATGTATCGTCCGGAAAAACCCCCAGGTTCCAAATACAGCTCGACAAGTGGCCTCTCTCCCCGGGGAGACCTCGAGAGATAAGCGGAGTTCCATGCCACAACCCAAGACGAGGCCTGACTCTCCTGTTCCCAGTCTGCAGGGACCCTGCGATCAGAGTCTGAAATCAGAGGAACCCGGACGTTCCTGCCTCACCTGGAGATGAGGCCCTCTTCCAATGCACCAAACCCAGTGGAGTGCCGAGAGGCCCCTCCCACCTCCAGTTTCCCTGACTTCTCAGAGCCACCATGAGAAGCCCCCTGAGGTCACCTGCACAAGTCGAGGGACCCCAGGGTGTCCTGCCTCAACCCGAGAAAGACCTCGAGAGACCTTCTTCAACACGTCTCGAGGCCAGATTCCCCTACTGCCGTGAGCCGGCATATTGCATATTGAGTGCATATTGCATATTGCATATTGAGTGCAGCACTTTCCACAGCATCATCTTTCAGGATCTGGAATAGCTCCACTGGAATTCTATCACTGCTGGGAGCCAGTGAGGAACTCCGCCCATGACAAAGGTCATGAGGAAGGAGGCTCGGCATACGCAAAGGCGGGATCGAGCTTCAGGAGTCCCCCTGGAAATTCTCGAGCATATACCCCCAAAACCAGAGTCTGCCTACTTTCTGCTTGTGCTTTCACCTAAACCTCTGACTTTACGGGGGGCTCTCCCCCACTACCTCTCTCTGAAAAAAGAGTTAGCTTACAGTTCCAGTTAATAATTCCTGGGTGTGACAGTGTTTAACCTACAAACTCCTTTGGAAATCCTCTAGCCTGCCTGAATAGGTTTTTCCGGCCACATGGGATCGTTCAGAGCCTCCCAACTGTGAGAGGCAGGAGATGTTCTAAACTGTCTAAACACAGATTCTTTTGAGTAGTTACAAGATTGATTAGAAATTGTATTGGTGAATGGTTTTTCACTTGTTGGGCCATTGTTTGCTGCTAAGTTTCCATATCCCTTACCTGCTGTGTCCCTGGCAGTGTATTGATTAATATAATTGGTGTAAGTAGTAGCTTTAATGTTTGTAACCTGGGACCCTTGAGTTAATTCTTTTTCTTGTTATAGCCCACCACACCTTTGCTCTGTAGGAATGCAACTTTATCTAATGCTTTTTTGGAGGGTGGCTCCTGACCAACCACCTTTAGAGAAAAATAAGTTTTCTGAAGAAAAGGTCTTAAAATGTTAACAGGCCTCCGGGCCAGAAGATGATGCAAATCACCTAAGCTTTTGCATATGATAAGTTTGCAGGAAGAAAGCCTGGTTTGCTGCAAGACTCGACCCCTTCCCCCATTATCCTCTATGCATAACTTAAGGTATAAAAACTACTTTGAAAAATAAAGTGCGGGCCTTGTTCACCGAAACTTGGTCTCACCATGTCGTTCTTTCTCTTACCTTCTGGCTGAATTATTCAGCCTCTTTTCTCCACTGAATTTCCTCACTGAGCTATCCTCATTCTATTACTCTTTATATCCTTAATTAACATTTAATTAAGCAGTGGTTTCCTGATCTTCGCCTACGCCGTCTCTCCTTCGAATACCCTGGATCAGCCGGGGCTGGTCCCCGGCACCCTACCATGGCTCGAGAGCAATGAGGCGCTCGCCCTCGCCACTCGCATGGAGACCCGACTTCCCTGGCGCCCCACGAGAGGCTCACTGACCTCGCCGTCGTACCTCGTGAGAAAGCGCACACTGGGGCCGCCGCTCGAGAACAACCCCAAGACTCCCCCGGCATCGCGAGATGAGGGCCTTCGTCTCCTGCATGGCCTAGAGACCAATCTCGCGACCTCTCTCCAAACGCCTCAGGAGGCTTGACTCGCTTTAGTCCACCCAGTGAGCTCCAAGAGATACCCGTCGCGACTCGAGAGCAGAGCGGGGTTCTTTGCTTCCACTCGAGATGGAGGCCTGTCTCCCCGGGTGTGTCTGGAATGCAACCCCGAGATCCCTGTCGCCCCTGGAGAGGAACACTGGCTTCTGGACACAAGCCTAGATGAGGTCTATTGGCCCTGCAGTCACTCGAGAGAAATCCCCAGCTTTCCTTCGCAACTCGAATGGAAGATTGGACTTCCCTGGGCCTACACAAGAGGCATCCTGAATTCCCCGTCGTAATTCGAGAATCCTGCTACACCTCGAGAAAAACCACGTGGTTCCCCCGTCATCGCAAGATGTAGCCCTGTGCCGCTACAGCGTCTCAGGAGAAGTCCCACTTTAGGAATTGGAGGTCGAAACGGTACTTGTCACCCTTGATGCGACCCACAAAGTGCCCCGACATCCCGGTCTCCCTCGAGAGGAACACCGAAGTTTTCCGGCAACACTTCCTCGGAGCCTCTTCTACCCTCCTGATCTGGACAGGAGGGTCGACTCCCCTGCTTTGTCTGGAAGGGGTTCCCGACCTTCCGGTCGCACCTCAGGATGAGGCCGGTCTCACGACGACATTCCAGACGTGGCCTCGTGGGTGGTTCCACATTCCGAAGGACCCCGATTTCCCGGTCCCCTCTTGATAAGAACCCGATGCCCGGACACCTCTTCGAACTCCACCCTGTGAATGAAGTCAACACGAAGGGGCAGTGACTCGCCCGTGCATCGTCGGGAAAAGACCCCCAGGTTCCAAATACCGCTCGACAAGTGGCCTGTCTCCCCGGGAACACCTCGAGAGGCAAGCGGAGTTCCATGCCTCAACCCAAGACGAGGCCTGACTCTCCTGTCCCAAGTCTGCAGGGACCTTGCGATCGGAGTCTGAAGTCAGAGGAACCCTGAGGTTCCTGCCTCAACTGGAGATGAGGCCCTCTTCCAATGCACCAAACCCAGTGGAGTGCCGAGAGGCCCCTCCCACCTCCAGTTTCCCTGACTTCTCAGAGCCACCATGAGAAGCCCCCTGAGGTCACCTGCACAAGTCGAGGGACCCCAGGGTGTCCTGCCTCAACCCGAGAAAGACCTCGAGAGACCTTCTTCAACACGTCTCGAGGCCAGATTCCCCTACTATGACTTGAGAGTAAAGACGCGCTCCCCCTCGCCATTCGCATGGAGACCCGACTTCCTTGCCGCCCCACGAGAGGCTCACTGACCTCGCCGTCGTACCTCGCGAGAAACCGCACACTGGGGCCGCCGCTCGAGAACAACCCCGAGCCTCCCCCGTCATCGCGACTTGAGGGCCTTCGTCTCCTGTATGGCCTAGAGACCAGTCTCTCGACCTCTCTCCAAACGCCTCAGGAGGCTTGACTCCCTTTAGTCCACCCAGTGAGCTCCAAGAGATACCCGTCGCGACTCGAGAGCAGAGCGGGGTTCTTTGCTTCCACTCGAGATGGATGCCTGTCTCCCCGGGTGCGTCTGGAATGCAACCCCGAGATCCCTTTCGCCCCTGGAGAGGAACATTGGCTTCTGGACACAAGCCTAGATGAGGTCTATTGGCCCTGCAGTCACTCGAGAGCAATCCCCAGCTTTCCTTCGCAACTCGAATGGAAGATTGGACTTCCCTGGGCCAACACAAGAGGCATCCTGAATTCCCCGTCGTAACTCGAGAATCCCGCTGCAACTCGAGAAAATCCACGTGGTTCCCCCGTCATCGCAAGATGAAGCCCTTTCCCGCTACAGTGTCTCAGGAGAAGTCCCACGTTAGGTATTGGAGGTCGAAACGGTACTTGGCACCCTTGATGCGACCCACAAAGTGCCCCGACATCCCGGTCTCCCTCAAGAGGAACACCGAGGTTTTCCCGCACCACTTCCTCTGAGCCCCTTCTACCCTCCTGATCTGGACAGGAGGGTCGACTCCCCTGCTTTGTCTGGAAGGGGTTCCCGACCTTCCGGTCGCACCTCAGGATGAGGCCGGTCTCACGACGACATTCCAGACGTGGCCTCGTGGGTGGTTCCACATTCCGAAGGACCCCGATTTCCCGGTCCCCTCTTGATAAGAACCCGATGCCCGGACACCTCTTCGAACTCCACCCTGTGAATGAAGTCAACACGAAGGGGCAGTGACTCGCCCGTGCATCGTCGGGAAAAGACCCCCAGGTTCCAAATACCGCTCGACAAGTGGCCTGTCTCCCCGGGAACACCTCGAGAGGCAAGCGGAGTTCCATGCCTCAACCCAAGACGAGGCCTGACTCTCCTGTCCCAAGTCTGCAGGGACCTTGCGATCGGAGTCTGAAGTCAGAGGAACCCTGAGGTTCCTGCCTCAACTGGAGATGAGGCCCTCTTCCAATGCACCAAACCCAGTGGAGTGCCGAGAGGCCCCTCCCACCTCCAGTTTCCCTGACTTCTCAGAGCCACCATGAGAAGCCCCCTGAGGTCACCTGCACAAGTCGAGGGACCCCAGGGTGTCCTGCCTCAACCCGAGAAAGACCTCGAGAGACCTTCTTCAACACGTCTCGAGGCCAGATTCCCCTACTATGACTTGAGAGTAAAGACGCGCTCCCCCTCGCCATTCGCATGGAGACCCGACTTCCTTGCCGCCCCACGAGAGGCTCACTGACCTCGCCGTCGTACCTCGCGAGAAACCGCACACTGGGGCCGCCGCTCGAGAACAACCCCGAGCCTCCCCCGTCATCGCGACTTGAGGGCCTTCGTCTCCTGTATGGCCTAGAGACCAGTCTCTCGACCTCTCTCCAAACGCCTCAGGAGGCTTGACTCCCTTTAGTCCACCCAGTGAGCTCCAAGAGATACCCGTCGCGACTCGAGAGCAGAGCGGGGTTCTTTGCTTCCACTCGAGATGGATGCCTGTCTCCCCGGGTGCGTCTGGAATGCAACCCCGAGATCCCTTTCGCCCCTGGAGAGGAACATTGGCTTCTGGACACAAGCCTAGATGAGGTCTATTGGCCCTGCAGTCACTCGAGAGCAATCCCCAGCTTTCCTTCGCAACTCGAATGGAAGATTGGACTTCCCTGGGCCAACACAAGAGGCATCCTGAGTTCCCCATCGTAACTCGAGAATCCCGCTGCAACTCGAGAAAATCCACGTGGTTCCCCGGTCATCGCAAGATGAAGCCCTTTCCCGCTACAGTGTCTCAGGAGAAGTCCCACGTTAGGTATTGGAGGTCGAAACGGTACTTGGCACCCTTGATGCGACCCACAAAGTGCCCCGACATCCCGGTCTCCCTCAAGAGGAACACCGAGGTTTTCCCGAACCACTTCCTCTGAGCCCCTTCTGCCCTCCTGATCTCGACAGGAGGGTCGACTCCGCTGCTTTGTCTGGAAGGGGTTCCCGACCTTCCGGTCGCACCTCAGGATGAGGCCGGTCTCACGACGACATTCCAGACGTAGCCTCGTGGGTGCTTCCACATTGTGAAGGACCCCGATTTCCCGGTCCCCTCTTGATAAGAACCCGATGCCCGGACACCTCTCCGAACTCCACCCTGTGAATGAAGTCAACACGAAGGGGCAGTCACTCGTCCATGTATCGTCCGGAAAAACCCCCAGGTTCCAAATACAGCTCGACAAGTGGCCTCTCTCCCCGGGGAGACCTCGAGAGATAAGCGGAGTTCCATGCCACAACCCAAGACGAGGCCTGACTCTCCTGTTCCCAGTCTGCAGGGACCCTGCGATCAGAGTCTGAAATCAGAGGAACCCGGACGTTCCTGCCTCACCTGGAGATGAGGCCCTCTTCCAATGCACCAAACCCAGTGGAGTGCCGAGAGGCCCCTCCCACCTCCAGTTTCCCTGACTTCTCAGAGCCACCATGAGAAGCCCCCTGAGGTCACCTGCACAAGTCGAGGGACCCCAGGGTGTCCTGCCTCAACCCGAGAAAGACCTCGAGAGACCTTCTTCAACACGTCTCGAGGCCAGATTCCCCTACTGCCGTGAGCCGGCATATTGCATATTGAGTGCATATTGCATATTGCATATTGAGTGCAGCACTTTCCACAGCATCATCTTTCAGGATCTGGAATAGCTCCACTGGAATTCTATCACTGCTGGGAGCCAGTGAGGAACTCCGCCCATGACAAAGGTCATGAGGAAGGAGGCTCGGCATACGCAAAGGCGGGATCGAGCTTCAGGAGTCCCCCTGGAAATTCTCGAGCATATACCCCCAAAACCAGAGTCTGCCTACTTTCTGCTTGTGCTTTCACCTAAACCTCTGACTTTACGGGGGGCTCTCCCCCACTACCTCTCTCTGAAAAAAGAGTTAGCTTACAGTTCCAGTTAATAATTCCTGGGTGTGACAGTGTTTAACCTACAAACTCCTTTGGAAATCCTCTAGCCTGCCTGAATAGGTTTTTCCGGCCACATGGGATCGTTCAGAGCCTCCCAACTGTGAGAGGCAGGAGATGTTCTAAACTGTCTAAACACAGATTCTTTTGAGTAGTTACAAGATTGATTAGAAATTGTATTGGTGAATGGTTTTTCACTTGTTGGGCCATTGTTTGCTGCTAAGTTTCCATATCCCTTACCTGCTGTGTCCCTGGCAGTGTATTGATTAATATAATTGGTGTAAGTAGTAGCTTTAATGTTTGTAACCTGGGACCCTTGAGTTAATTCTTTTTCTTGTTATAGCCCACCACACCTTTGCTCTGTAGGAATGCAACTTTATCTAATGCTTTTTTGGAGGGTGGCTCCTGACCAACCACCTTTAGAGAAAAATAAGTTTTCTGAAGAAAAGGTCTTAAAATGTTAACAGGCCTCCGGGCCAGAAGATGATGCAAATCACCTAAGCTTTTGCATATGATAAGTTTGCAGGAAGAAAGCCTGGTTTGCTGCAAGACTCGACCCCTTCCCCCATTATCCTCTATGCATAACTTAAGGTATAAAAACTACTTTGAAAAATAAAGTGCGGGCCTTGTTCACCGAAACTTGGTCTCACCATGTCGTTCTTTCTCTTACCTTCTGGCTGAATTATTCAGCCTCTTTTCTCCACTGAATTTCCTCACTGAGCTATCCTCATTCTATTACTCTTTATATCCTTAATTAACATTTAATTAAGCAGTGGTTTCCTGATCTTCGCCTACGCCGTCTCTCCTTCGAATACCCTGGATCAGCCGGGGCTGGTCCCCGGCACCCTACCATGGCTCGAGAGCAATGAGGCGCTCGCCCTCGCCACTCGCATGGAGACCCGACTTCCCTGGCGCCCCACGAGAGGCTCACTGACCTCGCCGTCGTACCTCGTGAGAAAGCGCACACTGGGGCCGCCGCTCGAGAACAACCCCAAGACTCCCCCGGCATCGCGAGATGAGGGCCTTCGTCTCCTGCATGGCCTAGAGACCAATCTCGCGACCTCTCTCCAAACGCCTCAGGAGGCTTGACTCGCTTTAGTCCACCCAGTGAGCTCCAAGAGATACCCGTCGCGACTCGAGAGCAGAGCGGGGTTCTTTGCTTCCACTCGAGATGGAGGCCTGTCTCCCCGGGTGTGTCTGGAATGCAACCCCGAGATCCCTGTCGCCCCTGGAGAGGAACACTGGCTTCTGGACACAAGCCTAGATGAGGTCTATTGGCCCTGCAGTCACTCGAGAGAAATCCCCAGCTTTCCTTCGCAACTCGAATGGAAGATTGGACTTCCCTGGGCCTACACAAGAGGCATCCTGAATTCCCCGTCGTAATTCGAGAATCCTGCTACACCTCGAGAAAAACCACGTGGTTCCCCCGTCATCGCAAGATGTAGCCCTGTGCCGCTACAGCGTCTCAGGAGAAGTCCCACTTTAGGAATTGGAGGTCGAAACGGTACTTGTCACCCTTGATGCGACCCACAAAGTGCCCCGACATCCCGGTCTCCCTCGAGAGGAACACCGAAGTTTTCCGGCAACACTTCCTCGGAGCCTCTTCTACCCTCCTGATCTGGACAGGAGGGTCGACTCCCCTGCTTTGTCTGGAAGGGGTTCCCGACCTTCCGGTCGCACCTCAGGATGAGGCCGGTCTCACG
Organism: Bos indicus; assembly: GCF_029378745.1. NCBI lineage: Eukaryota > Metazoa > Chordata > Mammalia > Artiodactyla > Bovidae > Bos > Bos indicus. The sequence continues at coordinate 339,639 of NW_027223723.1, forward strand.
ACGACATTCCAGACGTGGCCTCGTGGGTGGTTCCACATTCCGAAGGACCCCGATTTCCCGGTCCCCTCTTGATAAGAACCCGATGCCCGGACACCTCTTCGAACTCCACCCTGTGAATGAAGTCAACACGAAGGGGCAGTGACTCGCCCGTGCATCGTCGGGAAAAGACCCCCAGGTTCCAAATACCGCTCGACAAGTGGCCTGTCTCCCCGGGAACACCTCGAGAGGCAAGCGGAGTTCCATGCCTCAACCCAAGACGAGGCCTGACTCTCCTGTCCCAAGTCTGCAGGGACCTTGCGATCGGAGTCTGAAGTCAGAGGAACCCTGAGGTTCCTGCCTCAACTGGAGATGAGGCCCTCTTCCAATGCACCAAACCCAGTGGAGTGCCGAGAGGCCCCTCCCACCTCCAGTTTCCCTGACTTCTCAGAGCCACCATGAGAAGCCCCCTGAGGTCACCTGCACAAGTCGAGGGACCCCAGGGTGTCCTGCCTCAACCCGAGAAAGACCTCGAGAGACCTTCTTCAACACGTCTCGAGGCCAGATTCCCCTACTGCCGTGAGCCGGCATATTGCATATTGAGTGCATATTGCATATTGCATATTGAGTGCAGCACTTTCCACAGCATCCTCTTTCAGGATCTGGAATAGCTCCACTGGAATTCTATCACTGCTGGGAGCCAGTGAGGAACTCCGCCCATGACAAAGGTCATGAGGAAGGAGGCTCGGCATACGCAAAGGCGGGATCGAGCTTCAGGAGTCCCCCTGGAAATTCTCGAGCATATACCCCCAAAACCAGAGTCTGCCTACTTTCTGCTTGTGCTTTCACCTAAACCTCTGACTTTACGGGGGGCTCTCCCCCACTACCTCTCTCTGAAAAAAGAGTTAGCTTACAGTTCCAGTTAATAATTCCTGGGTGTGACAGTGTTTAACCTACAAACTCCTTTGGAAATCCTCTACG